>NC_056739.1:1673786089-1673923589 GCF_019279795.1 Protopterus annectens
TTTAAATTTCTCAGCAGTACTGACATAAAAATGTTTGGCTTACCATCTCCAGATGAGATTCTCCTCTGCAATTCAGACAGTCCTGGAAGAAGTTAGGCAAGAGGTAAGGGCAACGGCATCACAATTAACAGTAACACAGGGGGGTAATATCTTTATCCCTTTATATGTCCGTTAACTATACTTTCAACAAGAATGTGCTTGACAACTCCAGCCTAAGCTAATACCTGTAGCAATCTGCAATTTCCACCAAAAAAGGCATGTGACACAGAAGTATATTGATTTCAGTTGTTTTATTATATAACAGTATTCAACTGTTGATATGCCAAAGCCTACCTGGAAGCTCCTCTTGGGACATGCTTGTTGTCTCTGAAACTGTTTCCAGCACATGCTGTACTGCACTCTTCTGGGAGCTGTCTGGATTCCTGATATTGGCCAGCAACTCTTCATTGAGTGTTAATGGTGGTTTCCTAGCAGGCCCTCCCTGGTAACCATCTGGTCACAACCCACTGAGGTTCCTGAGCTCTGTGCAGATGTGATCATGTCAGTGGCCCTGTGGTGCACATGCTTATATGTCTTGCATTGGCCACCCACAGCATTCACATCACCAACAGTCTGGCACCATATCTGCATCCTACATGCTCTATCTCTCTGTCCCCTTTCCAGCAGAAAAGTAATATGTTGCCTAAAGGCCTTCACAATCACCTGGTTCTCAGCATCAGTGAATGGGGAGTCTCTGAGGATTGACATGCCTGGGTGGCATACTCCTAGGTGTCCTAAAAGACAACATAAGGAAAATACACATAAGTATCACATAACTACAAAATAACTGTTTCCAGATAAACCAGTAAAAGTAGCCTATCAGTAGTACCCACTGGAGAAACATAAAGCAGTCAAGAGATGTGAAATATGAACAACAGGCAGGATGGAAAACAAACAGAGTAACAAGGCCAATATACTCTTGTTTGTGCCATAACATTAACTGACTCCCCCCAAAAAGAGGTAACCTTGTTTGTGCCATAACTGTAACTCACATTTTCTCTCTCCCCAAAAGAACAGTGTACCCTTGTTTTTACCATAACAGTAATTCACCTTTGCCCACCCTCCCAAAGAACAGGTAAATGACACATTTTGTTAACAAACCATCTTTGAAATGCTAAACGTACTATCCAATGAACTGTCCTTGACACATTTGTACATATGCATCACACAGCATTCCATTTTCATATATTGGCAATCATATATGTCTCTGAAATGGCTTAACAAACATGCGCATGTCCTTAATTTACTTCTAACTAACGCATACAGATAAAAGTGCAAAAGCCTTTCCTTCAGATTTTTCTTGAATACATTCCAGCATATGCAGTATGTAGCCAACAAAATGGAAGCAAATCATCTGAAATTTAGTACTCCTCTGTGCACATATATCCTGAAGAAATAGCTTATGTGCTATCTTCCCAACATAGACAAGTCTCCTCACCATCAGTTCATAGGTTCATAGGTAGGTACTAGGCTATTGGCCCTAGGGCCTATACAAGCCTAGCCAAAAAGGTACCCTGGCTTTCGCAACCCAAGAAAATTATTTTCATGTGCTCCTGTCAAGCAGAACCACAGAAGTGATCCCTGGGGTGAATTTCCTATTACCCATCCAATCATCAAGATTTTTCTTGAAGAGTGCTAATGAGGAGCTCTGTTTGACATAGATAGGTAGTCTGGTTCAGAGTATGGGAAGTCTCTGGGACAGGAATCTATCCCTCCAGCATGTTCTGTTTATTATGGTGACAAGGTTTAGGTCCCTAGAGCGTGTAGCTTGGAGGGATTGGGATTTCTTTAAGTGGAGCATGTCCAACAGCTCTGGGTTTGACATAGCTTTGTATGTTAGGCCGTGATTGCCTCTGAGTAGGAAATATGCGACGGAGTAAAGCTGGAGTTTTTTGAGACGGTCTGGGTAAGGCATCTGTTTGAGGCCAGTAATCTTCTTTGTGAGGTATTTTTGCGGCCTTTCCAGTTGTTGTAGATGTCTTGTGAGGTACATACCAAAAGGGGCATTGTACTCTATAATGGGTCTAATGAGTGATGAGTAGAGGGGAACAATGACCTCTTTTTTTCTGGATGAGAAACCTTTTGTGATGAGGTGTGCCATGTAGAAGGATTTCCTGATCACTGTGGCAATGTGATTATCAAAGGAGAGACTACTGTCCACCTGTGTCCCAAGGTCCCTTATCACACTTTCGGTGTTAAGTAGACTACCGCCTATGTGATAGTTCATGGGTACAGAGTTTTTACCAAAGGGGATGACAATGCACTTTTTGGCATTGAGCTTGAGACCATGTCTTTGTCACCTGGCATCTGTCTCAGTGAGGCCCTTTTGTAGGATGTCCACATCGTTAGGAGTTTCAATTATGGCTCCTAGTTTGCAGTCATCTCCAAATTTAGTTAGCCAAAGACCTTCTGTGTTAGCCTGTATGTCAGAGAAGTAGATACCAAACAGTTTGCCTAGCTACACAGTTACTTTTTATATAGTGTAGATTTCAGGGCTGTTAGCACAGTGAAGATGCAAATGAGGTGTGAACTCATTAGAATTGCCAAATCCCAAGTACTTGGATCCATGAAGGAGATGTAAACATAGTGCAGGCACTCCCTCAGTATTTGGTTTTAATGGATTGCAACTGTGAATGATTAGTGGTTGGGAGAAGGAAAACACAACAACACTGCAGGCTGCCTTACTTCCATTGGGTGTGTCAGGTTAGATCTACAAAGTGATATATGTAAGATTGGAAATGTAAGTAAGCAGCACACAATTCACATGTTGTGTTCCTTAACATCCAAACCGCCCTTCATTCGTTGGCAACTGCATATAATATTATTTCCACTTACTATCCTCACACATTGTAAGGGCAATGACGTATAATGGCTTACACACTGCATGTCTCAGATTACTGGTCAGATAAATTAAGAATGGCCAACAAGCACAGAAATGTAAGACAGAGATGTATATTTGCAAGCAGTAATCATGACAGGTTGTGTGATCACTAGGTGCACTACATCCAAAAATAATAAATGTACAAATTACACTTGTATGGTTTGATATCACTGTAGATGCTGTTGCAGTTTGCTGTGTGCAGATTGAGTTCAGCTCTTTGCTGCACAGCTGTTGGTGTGGCAAAGAATGATAGGACACCGATGCTGTGTTCTGAAGGTGCATTGGAGTGAGAGTTCAAATCCCGATCTATGTAGACATATCTGATGTGAGTCATCATTTTCTTGTGTGTATGTCATATATTGATTTTCCTCATTTCAACTACTTGCCTCTTTTTTCTTTTTCTCCCTTTCTGTCTTTGTTAGTCTTTTTTTTTGGGGGGGGGGGCAGTATTTGCTCAATGCAGCTCTTAGTGCAATCACAGGAACAGAGGAAATAAATGCAGGGTTTGACTGTGCTTATCTTATTTGCACAAAGCTCAACAGTGCTCAGACTGGACAACTGGAACCCCCAGGAAGCAGACAGGACCCAGACAGTCAAAAAATAGAAACTGGATGCATTCAATTAATATTACTGGGCATCATGCAAACCCACTAAGCGCCATTGCTCAGTGGTCAACAGCAAGACCTTACAAATGATTAGGAAAATAGGAAATGTCACGTAACTAGTCCTATGGCAGCAGGTGTAAGTGTAGGCCTGGAGTACAGATGGCCCTCGGTTCTAATACAGGGTGTGCAGCCTTTTTGACACTGCAGTCTATAGCAATGAACTGAATGATAGGCAAGTGTTATTTTAACCTTCTTGTGGCAACAGGAGTAAGTGTAGGACTGCCATACACATGGAGCTGAGTTCTAATACAGGATACTCCATATACTTTTACTGTTATTCCACTTTCCATTATAATCATTCTCACTTATAATACTTGAGATAGTGGAGCTGATATTAATTATTTGTATGAAGACTGACACAGTAGTATTGTGCCAGTTATTTATTTATTTATCTATGAATTATCACATTTATTATCATATGTATGGCTGTGGGTATGCTGTGTACTATATTCCTGCAAGTATAATTCTGCTGTCTGGACTGGCATGGCCTTCACATTTGCCTAACACAAATATACAACTGCCTGTACATCCAATAACCTTGGAATTGGAATTGCAATTAAGTACTGCCTCTCTGCTGCTCTCCGCTTACCATCATGCAAATGCATTGTTCAGGCTTGAGCACTGCCAAGCAATGCATTTGCTAAATGGTAAGTGAAGCACAAGAATTTCAAACAGTGTGTGCACTACCAGTAAATGTGATAACTGGAACTGGTGGGAAAGCATCAGTTTCTATTGCTCTAGATTAGTGGCAGACATGGCAGGTATTTGTGGGGGAGATGCAAGGTTTTGGGCACAGAGGTGGGGTGTCCAGGAGTCCAAGATTTTTACTGGACTCCTAGTTAAGAAACACAGTGACAGGCTTCTGCAGGGAACTATTCTGGCTCCCAGTATAACTTGGAGGCTTGGTAGAGTTTAGCCCAGACTGTATCTAGTGCCACCTGTATCCCGTGCACTGAAGAGCAATGTAGACATTATTATAATGACCTACGGAGGAGGAAGAGGTATACCCTTATCTGTTGGATTGAGGAATTTAGGACTGGGGACATCCCACACCTGTTTAAGTATCATCTACAGAGAGTACTTGTAAGACTTAGAAAGATGAATATAGTCAAGACTGGTGTTCATAATGGTCTTCAGTTCTGTTCTATTTTATCCACAGCTGCCAGTGACTATGAGTGCAATGTCCGAACCCATGTGGCTAGATTGGTGAGGATGAGGAAAGCATGTGGTATGTATGCAGCAGAAGAGGGTTCCTATTAGAACGATGAAAATGCATTTTGTCGAATGCGTTTTCGTCGACACCTACAGAGTGAACAGGCAAAACAGCAAAGCAGCTGTTCAGCGAATTCTTTCCCTGAGAAAGAAGTTGCTTGACCGCTTTGTTGTTTTGGTGTGTTCTGCATTGTAGTGTGGTCTCAGGGATTTCCTTGTCCGGTATAGCTCCCCAAGCGTGAATGTGCAACAGTTACTGAACTTAGGGTTAGGGTGCGGCTTAAGGTAAGTGCATATGTATGAAAGTGTCTACTTTTTTTTTTTTTTTTTTAATTAGATGTATGGTTGTTACGTGTGTATTTTCAGCTGTTTACTTTTGTTTTGGGGGGGTAGACTTCGGGTTAAGGTACGTGTGTATTTGTTTGGAACTGTTTATGTAAATGTGCAACAGTTACTGACCTTAGGGTTAGGGTGCAGGTTAAGGTAAGTGCATATGTTTTAAAATGTTTACTTTTTTTTTTTTAGTTAGATGTATGGTTGAGTTGTGTGTGCATGTGTTTTTAGCTGTTTACTTTTTTTGGGGGGTAGAATTAGGGTTAAGGTACACGTGTATATGTTTAGGAGTGTTTGCTGTTTTTTTTTTTTTGTTTTTGGTTGAACAGCGATTTCTTTCTCTAGGAAAGAAATCGCTGTTCTGAGGTGTCGACATTTTCAGCTTTCACTGAAAAAGGGTCAATGAAACATCATTCGCTGTTTTTAGAGTTCAATGTTTTAATATAGACCCGCAAAAGAGTACTATTATTTTAGCATTAAAAGTTATTTAAAAATAGCTTTTTTTATATTTTATAGAGTTGTATCCAATATGGCATGCATATATCAACTGTAAAAGTAAATATGCATGCATTAGTCTGTAGCACAAACCAAGAGTACAGTATTAGACTTTACTCAGAGGTTGTGTGTTCAAATACCAGACTTCTGAACTCTCCAACACTGTTAATTCTTCAATAATATTTAAATTAAATCAAAACCTCTATACCAGTGGCACAAATGCCATGCTGTAATCTATAATCTTTATAACTGGAACATGCATATGTGCAGTATATGCACATCTCAAAGATTACTTGCTGCAATCTGTACTATAGTGTGTATCTGTTAGGAGGTGATAGTCTTAAATGTAAACATTAAGATAGAGTCAAATAATCATATTAATACACTGTATGTGACATATGAAGGTACAAATCTTATTTCTATTTTTCTCTCACCCCAACCCTTATATTTCTTTTTTATTTTATTTCATATTATTTATAAAAAATAATTTTTGTGTCATTTATTTTATTTTTTACGATTTTTTTATTTTATTTTTATTTTATTGCAAAACAAATTATTTTATTTTTTTAATTTCATTATGTCTCATCGAAATGTGTCCATATCATCCATGTGTTCCTTATCACTAAATACTCTACAGCACAATGGGTTAGGCCTGTCCCACAGGATCCACCTGCCCCCTCCACTGGCTACAGCACAGATGCCCAGCACATTTGTCAGCCAACCTGGCAGCACTGCCTCTGCTACCCCTGAAATACCTGTACCCTTAGGTAAGTCCTGCCCTGGAGGTTGGTCTAGTGGTGCCCTCTGGGAGCAGTGACTGTGGTGGTGATTTTATCACCAGTACCAATTTGCCAAGTATGGTGCCTAGGGTTCTCCACTGCATTGTTGGTGCACTCCTATGCCATCTGGAGAGGCTACTCTCCCTCATTTAGTATAGTACAAGGAGGAGGAGAAGAAGACATCAAGCACTCCAGCCAGCTGTGGAGTGAGGAGATAGTGATGGCAGTCCAGTGGGTGAGGATTCGATTCTCATTGTTACCCAGCTTGACAACTGTGAGTTTTGGATGTCCCCAGCCTCACCCCAATCATGATGTCCCCAACCTTTTGTGTCCATCACCGTCCCTGTCTCTTGTCTTGTTTGTCTTGTCTGTCTGCAATTGCTTCCTCATCTACCCAACCTACCTGACCCAGATATACCTATGTCCCTTCCCCAAAATTCCTCTCTCTCTGAAATAAAAAAAGAAATGAAAGGGCAAATGAAAGGGCACTTGTCCCACAAAAAAATAAAAAAAAATGTCCCAGACATAGCTTTCCATTTCACACATGTCTTCTTGACACACTTGACTAGGTTCTTCTGGCTATACAACATAATTGTGTTGTGGTCACCCCCCTCTCTCTGGAGGTGGCAGTCCAAATTCAGTTAATATTTTGCACATATGTTCAGTTTACACTGTTAAAGAAATGGATAGTTATGGTTATTTCCTACCTCCCTCCTGCACATTCTTGTCCTGCTTTCCCTTTATTCTTCTCCCTGCTTGCTCCTATTTCACCACTTTCCTATCAACCCCATTTTAACACCTTTAATCTGGTAAAAAAAAAGAATCATGCACTCCATACATAAGTTGCTGGAGAAACACAAGATCCCTTCACTTTATGGGCTACATATTTGCCACAGAGGTGCACATCACACACCAACTGTGAGTGGTGGCAAACATGAGCGGTTACCCCCATGCAGTGTCACTTAACACTGCTGACTATGCCAACACACAGCAACACATCTTGTAAAAACAATTAATGTCATAGCATTATCACTCTGTAATGCAAAGTATTTTATAGTATTACATGCACCTGTATTCGAACCCAGTATTATTTGGCCCAAAAAAGGAATGCATCAGTGCAGTAACACACATTGCCATAGAGTCAGTTAAGCAGCAGGTGTATTTCCTTGACTCAATAGTAACTGTCAGACTTTAGCAATACGGTTCGCGTTTTCACACTGCTTAGCTACATGCAACCATGTATCTCATGTACGTATGCACTTTGCTAACCATCACGCAAAGCCACTGCTCGTCACATAATGGAAATGTACATATTATGCTGTATTACTGCTGTTTACTGTCAAAACCAAAGGAAGAAACTCAGGGCCAAACAACATCAATAGGTGACAACTCAAAAAAAACACAACAGGCACTGTAAGAGGTCCAGAAAGCAACAGAAGTAAAGGCAAAAATAAACTGTTTATTCCAATACAATACTTTGCTTGTTCCAATACAATTGGAACAAACAAAGGATTGTATTAGAATAAATAGTTTACTTTTGCTTTTACTTCTGGGTGCTTTCTGGACCTCTAACAGTGACTGCTGTTTACTGTCTGTTTCCTGTGTATGATATGAAATTACATGTGGAAACATTACAAACTGAGGACCCTATCTAACAATATGTCTTATATTTGCAATGCATCCATGTACTGGCACCCCTCAAACACTGCAAACATGGAGTCTCCAGTACTTTTTTCACACAAATCTCAACCACACCATAAAATGTTATATCAAATGTTGTGTGCTGTGCAATGCACATCAATCTGATAACATGCAGAACTACAACTATTGACCCATATGCTTAAAAAGCCTTATCTGCAAGGCTAGGGAAGGAATCATCAAGGACCGTACCCACAGGGACATAGATGACTTTCAATACACTTGAAGAATCAGAAAGTCACAAAGTGAACGAAACCAAGGCCATATTTTTCTGAGCAAGACAGTATTATAACTACACAATCAAGATCTGATAGCAATTTAAATTATCTAATGACCTATAGTAGAACAAGCAAAAACATAGAACAGGTCATTAGAAATAATTGGTATATATTGAAGGCCTTACCAGGTTATGGGAAATGGATCCCAAACAGGCCATACTTCATCTATAGAAATTGTAACAGTATAAAGAAACATTTAAGTTACAAAGATTTTGATCTAAATAGAACAGGACCTATAAAATATAATAAAAAAGGGACCTACCCTTGTCACAACTGTGCATGTTGTGTTAATATAATTACAACAACTGAATTTATATATCCCATCA
The DNA here is from genome assembly GCF_019279795.1 of Protopterus annectens. Taxonomy (NCBI): domain Eukaryota; kingdom Metazoa; phylum Chordata; order Ceratodontiformes; family Protopteridae; genus Protopterus; species Protopterus annectens. The sequence goes on from NC_056739.1 coordinate 1,673,794,796, forward strand.
ATAGAAAGATATTTGAAATACACTGTACAGCTACATGTAACACCAATAATGTGGTCTGTTTAGCATTATGTCAACAATGCTCTTGTTTCTATGTTAGTAAATCAACCAGAAGGCTGAGAGATAGGATAACCAAACATAAATCAGAAATTAGAAGGAAAGTGGCCACGAATTCTCAAGCCCAACATATACAAGAGACAGATATATTGCATTATTTCTCTTTCTGTGTAATAGATATTTTGACTGCTAATATTAGAAGTGGGGACCTAGTAAATAGATTGGATAACAGGGAGTATAAATGGATTACTTGCCTACATGCCGAAAAATATCCAGCAAATCAAATAATTGAGGAATGTGTATACTTATGTATTAAGTATTCTTATATAAATTTTTGCATATGGTGTATTCAACACTACATATTAGAATGGATAATTATTCACACTTATGTGAACTATTATTGCTGTTCAGCCTTATGTATGTATCTACTTCATATAATGTTTATACTTTATAATATGTTTATTACTAAATCCACACCACTGAAAGTTTGGTTTCATAATTTAATGTTTTTGGAGATATATATATATATATATATATATATATATATATATATATATATTTTTTTTTTTTTTTTTTTTTGGGCTATTTGCAAAGAATATATGTAAATGAATGAAGTGAATATGTTTATATTAAGCCCATTTAGCAATTACAAATATTTTGAGTCACTGAATATGATGTTACATGTTTCTTTCAGATCTTTCAGTGTAAATTTTGATTAATTGCTGTTTTTAATGGCTTGATTAAGCCTAATTCATGATAGGTAGGCTGTGTCATGTGATGATTGTTTTCTATATATAAAGGATATATTATCTGGATAAGAATTGTATTAACACTGAAGAAGGACTTATATCTGAAAGCTTTGTTTTTTATTAAAAGTATATTGGCACAACGCTGTGGAATCTTCTTTTGTTTTGGACTTCAGTACACTTGGAATAATGGAGAAGAGGAGAGGTTGCTCTAGACTTCTGTCTGGCAAATGGCTTAACGATGGCTAATACATGGTTCACTAGGACAGACATTCACGAGTAGCCAGCATGCAACTCAGGTAGCCTTCCTCCTAGTAAGGAAAGAATATTTGAGGTCATATCAAAGAGAGCAAAGTCATCCCATGTGAAATGGATGATCCCCAGTATAAGCCACTGCTAGCCAGAATCAACTGCAAGCAGTGGACAGAGATGGCTTTAAGGTGATCAGAAACTAGGCTGAAGACATATAAGTTGATGGGAGGGAAAGCACATGAGTTCAAGAAATATTCATGGCTCTAACATCTCAGTAAGATGATGAAGCAGATTAAGCTGAAGAAAAATGCCAGCATCTCAAAACAGCATGTAGCAAGACAGTAAAACTGATCTGTGATCAAGCCAAGTGTGGAAATAATGTATATAAAGAAAGCTTGTGGTGAAATGCAAAAGTCGAGGAAGTTATTCAATAAAAGAAGGTACACAGGAAGAAGTGAGGGGCAAAAAAGATGGAACAGGCTAAAACTTGAACACTGACTAGTTAACACATATGTTAAGAGAACAGTAACAATTGCAAAGAACAAGGCATAAGATAACCTCTACCAGCTTATGGAATGTGACTCAGCGGATGGCACAAAGGAACTTTATCATGTCACAGGGTAATAACAGAAAGATAAAGAAGATAGCCGGCAGAAAACTTTCATAAGGGGATCCAGCAACAATCTATTTACCAGTCCAGATGAAACAAGTACAGCTGGAAGGACTACTTCAAGAAATGTCTATATAAAACCCCAAAGAAGCTGTACTGCTGCATACGGAGCCTACAAAGAAAGAGAAAGGAGAATTACCCCAAAGGAGTTATGGTGTGCACTAAAGAAAATTAAGTCTGGAAAAGTGACTAGGCTGAAATGAAGTTGAAGTAGACAGGATCAGGATATTGGGTGTTTTAGGGAATAAATGGCTCTTGAGGTTACTCACTGTAGTATTGAGGACAGAACTATCCAAGGTGATTAAAATAAGCATTCTGTTGCCATTCTATTAGAACTGAGTAGATATTCACAAGTGAGGTCATAACAGAGTTATTAAACTCCTATCACGCTGCATGAAAGCACCAGAAAGAGTCATTGATAAATGAATGCACATTCTATTAGAAAGTAAATGGAAGATGAGCAGATCATATTCAGAAAAGGATGCATTACAAGTGACCAGATGATTGTAGTGTAATGGGTAGTGGAGAAGACACTGGAAATGAGGAAAGATTTCAAATGGACATTCCCAGACACAGAAAAAGCATATGACAAGTTCCCAAGAAATCTGATTTGGGCAGACCTGCAATACTTGAAAATCCTGAAAACAGATGGAGAATTAGTGCAGACTGTGTACATGGACCAAATGGCACAAGCTTGAACAGTGTTCTCACTCACAGAAGAGTTACTCATATGGGTTGGTGTGCATTAAGGTTCTGCTCTGTGCCCACCCCTGTTAATACTGGTGATGGAGAACATCAGCAAACAGGTTAGAGGGAACAGATAATCAAAGCTGCTAAATGCAATGTGACCCTATAAGTAGACCCTGAACAAGAATGTTAGCAAATGACAGGACAGGAATGCAAAACTAAAGACGCATCACATGACGCTGACTAAAGACCATACTGTTGTCATGGCAGCAAATGAGGAGAATTAGAAGACACTGGAAATTGAGATAGAATGGATAATAGATGAATAAATTAACAGTTTTGTGTATATTCAGGTATGTAGGAATTGTGATTGAGGAGAAAGGAAATCTGAATGAGGTCAAATCTAGAATTAGAGGTTCTACAGCAAACTGCAAAATGTGTAGATAGTAGAGTGTAATAGAATCTGCAAGAAGTTGAAATGCAAGGTGCACAAAACACTGGTGCTACCAGTGTTACTGTATGGCATGGAAACTTGGGCAGTGAAGGCACCACAGCTAAGGAACCTTGGGGTGATGAGGATAAAGTGTCTGAGATGGTTAGTAAGATGCCCACTCTAGGACAGATGAAAGAATGAAGTTGTAAGACTAGAAGCCAAAGCAGTCACAATTATGAAGAAGGTCTATGGGAACAGATTATGGTGGTTCAGTCATATGTGTAGGAAATTAGAAGGCAATCTGGTAATGCAGATTTGGGAGAAACAGAAGGAAGACAAGAGAAGACAAAGACATTCAGCCAATAGATGGATTGGTTGCATGAGAGAAGACCAGTGACAGTCAGCCATAACTGCTGTAAAAGTTAAAATATCGATTCTGAATCAAGAGAGGTGGTGACAGTTGACAGAACAACCTCACCTCATGTAAAAACTGGGGAGCAGGTGCCTGATGATGATAATGATGATTTGTAATACAAGATTACATTGTATATTGGCATTTTATGATGAAATGTGTATAATGCATGGTTGCATTATAACTACAGGGTGACATTCAATTTTATTAGACTTTTCAAAGGACAACACAAAGGATATTAGAATTTTATAAGGCAGCATTAGAGTATAATGTGGGTATTACTATCCATAAATCAGGTACAATTGATTTTGCCAAGATGTGCTACAATGTTCACATATCAGGGTTAGAATGTTTACAGTTCATTTGCTGGAATGCTCATTTGCCTAAAACTCAAAAGCTCAAGCAGATTTGCCTGAAAACTCAAAAACCCATCTGATTGAAAAGCATGGAAATCTATAGAAAGTATATGATGGTGTCATTTCTTATCACATGAGTTACCAGGGATGAGAGTTTTGCAAATTTTTTGTAGATTGCAAGAGTCAGCATCATGTTGTACCCCCATATGTGTAGATGTGTTTGTTTGTGCTCCAGCACTGTTTACCCGTGTGTGGTGTTTTTGTCTTTACTTCCTAGTTGTGCAACCATGGAGTTCATAGATTCATAGGGAGGTACTAGGCTATTGCCCTGGGGCCTATATAAGCCTAGCCATAAAGTTCCCTGGCTTTTGCCACACAAGAAAGTTATTTTCCTGCACCCCTCTCTAGCAGAGCCACAGAAGAGTTAGTATATATAATTAAGGGGGTGTGCCACATGGAGGTGTAATGGGGCTTACCCTCATGCAAAAACATTTTTATGGTATATTGGCATATATTGGTATATGGTAGCACCACTGTTTGTATACCTTGCACTCTAGAAATAAAAGATACTGAAATGATGCCCCTAACTACACCATCTTTAGACTAGACAGACTAAAAAAAGAAGGGTGGAGGGATAGCACTCCTGTATCTATCCAGATTCAATATAACTCCTTACCCACACAAACCACCCAAAATTCCTTAATGCTGAAGTACTAATAAATACCCAAAATCTTAGCAACTCTAAAAGAAATCTGTCTCATAACAGTTTATATTTCTTCAGGAAACAATGTACCAAATCCTAGAAGACATACTGTCATGGACAACTGAAAACATCAAAACTAGAAACTGTAATCTTAGGAGATATGAATATTAACTGGCAAGCCATCTATGTAAACTCTCCAAACACAAATATAACATCTGCGGGTTTAAACAACTAATCACTGAACTTACACAGTACAACAAAGACTTCACTAACCACTCTACCCTTGACTGGATCCTTGTATCCCACCCAACCAATTTCTCCTCCTCAGGTACTCTACCAAATTCACTAAGCGACGATCTTCCTGCCTTTGCCATCAGAGCAACCACTCATCTCCCAAAAGAACATACCATAAAAACTTCTCCAAAGCTGATTACAGCCTCCTGGGGGATGGTATAAACAGCTTCACAGCCCCCTCCCCCTCTCTAGGAACTGGCACCAGTATCCCAAACTATACCAAATTACTATACGAACATTCATATAGATGCATGGAATCAGGAATACCTGACAGGACTAAATCATCCTCCACAAGGAAGAGTAAACTTGTTTGGCGGACATCTGCAATAAATAAACTCTATAACAAAAGAAAAAAATTGCTGTCCAGGACCAAGAAGGAGCAGGTGCCCAACTGGAAGCAATCTCTCCTTAGCTTAAACAAGCAAATAAGAGCACTAGTGAAATCCTCCAAAGCAAATTTCGAGTCCAAATTAGCCACATCTACTAGAGACAATCATAAGGCCTTCTTCACATATGTCCGTAATCTCAAAGGTAGCACCCAGATGTGCTCAGAACTGGTGGTCAAGGGCACCACATATACAAATCCCATAGAAATAGCAAACTTGCTGGCTGACAGATTCAGTGAACATTTCACCCCTCTGCCCCCCCCCCCCATTAGTAAATCAGGACATTCCCAGTACCTGACCCCTTCCCCTTACATCTAGGGATCAGGTCATCACTGCTCTCAAAGGCAAAAAATACAGCCTCCATGGGACCTGATAACATCCCCAGGCTGCATCCTACATGAACTCAGGCAGGAATTTGCAGCACCATTAGGTGCCCTATTCAATCAAAGCCTGAGTACTGGTTTTGTCCCAGCTGAGTGGAGGACAGCCACTGTCATCCCTATACACAAAGATGGAGTGTCCACTGATCTGAGAAATTATAGACCCATCAGCCTAACTAGCCTGATCTGCACGACCATGGAACGGATTATCATGGGCCTCATTAACAAGGACATTGGCAACCTCCAAACACTTGATCCCACACAGTTTGGCTTTGTCAAGGGGAGACCATGTCTGTTAAATTTGGTCGACTTTTTTGAGACAGTCACCAAAGCCATGGATGAGGGGAAGACAGTGCACACTGCCTACCTTGACCTGGCTGAAGCCTTTGACACTATTCACCACTCGGGCATAATAGATAAACTCTCTCAACTAGGCATCAATCCATATGTTACCAGATGGGTAGCCAACTGGCTCACTGATAGAACCCACCTAGTCAAAATAGGGGAAGCCACCTCAAGTAGTAGACCCGTATCGAGTGGCGTACCCCAGGGTTCGGTCTTGGGGCCTTTGTTATCTGGGATATACTTTTCTGAGTTACAAGCCAAAACCAGTGGGCTATGGCTGACCAAGCTTGCAGATGACTGCAAGTTGGGAGCTGTCATCAATTCCCCTAGTGACATGGACATCCTCCAAGAGGATCTCACCAAAACAAATGACTGGTGCCAGAAACATGGCCTCAAGCCGAATACAAAAAAATGCATCATCATCCCCTTTGGGGAGAGAGATGTCCCCACAAATTATCACATTAATAACGACATTCTAAGCATGCAGTCAGTCGTGAGGGATTTGGGCACCCAGATTGATAGCAGCCTGACTTTTGACCACCATGTTGCTTCCATTGTTTGGAAAGCTTTCTACATGGCCCACCTCATAAGTAAGGGTATCTCATCCAGGGACAAGAAGGTCATAACATCTCTGTATTTTTCCCTTATAAGACCCATTGTTGAGTACAGCACCCCATGTGGCATGTACCTCACAAAGCACATGCAGCAGCTGGAGAGACCACAGAGGTTCCTCACCAGGAGAATCCAGGGCCTCAAAAGTCTACCATACACAGATAGGCTAAAAGCCATATCCCTCTACTCTGTTTCATACAGACTCCTCAGAGGTGACCTCTGTCTGGCATACAAGGCATCTCAGACCCCCCATGGTGGGACTGCTGCATATCCGCAAGACAAGCTCCACTCAAGTAACCTGTGCATGCGGCCTCAACCTGCTCTGTGGCATCAATAGGACTTGCTGGTGGGACAGATTTGTGTCCCAGGGACTCCCCCATCTATGGAATAGACTCCCTCTCCACGTCAAGCAAAGAACCTCTTTACCCCTTTTTAAGCGCAATCTGGATAACTGGATGGGAAATAAAAAATACATCTCTGGGATTCCACCTGTGTCCCTGCTGGACAGGTGCATCGGATGCTGATCTGTCTATGCATGGGCTAAACTCTTGGCTAGCCTTATAAGGGCCTCAGGGCCAATAGTCTAGTAACTTCTTATGATCTTATGATAAAAACAGTCATAAATAGTATTAGACTCAATCAAGAAAGACTCAACAGTCTACTGAATGGAATAAACTGGACACTCCTAAAATTGCCACCACTAAATGATGCTGTTCAATACTTTAATACCACTTTCTTAAAAATAATTGATAGTCTGACCCCAGCACAAACAAAGAGAGTAAAGAAAACAAAATCCCCATGGTTAACAGCCAACTGCATTGACCTCATGAAACAACTAGACATAGCATGGAACAACTGGAAACAAAACAGAACCCAACAAAATCTCAAAGCTTATAACACATTACAGAATAGAGTAACCAAAATAGTCAACAAATGTAAATAATCATACTCCTCCAATCTCCAGCTTCAACACAAATACAACCCCCCAAAAATTTGGCACTCTACAACTACCCTCCTCAACCCAGGCTCAAACAAAGACCACTTCCTCTCATTTAGTGTCCCCAAGCAAAATTGCTGAAGAATTTAACAAACATTTCATAAAATCCATATCAGACCTATTCATCTCTACAAACTCAGGTAACTTACAACTAAACTTACACACCAACAACAATTCCTTAACACCCCCACAAAAGATCAATCCCATGACCATACCACTAACCAACAAAATAACTCCAACAATGCTTTCTCTTTCTATCCCATATCCACATCTCAAATAAAAAAATACTACTCAAACTCTGCTCCACATCAACAGACAATCTCCCACCCCAATACCTAAAACTAGCAGCCAACTGCACTGCATATCCAGTCAGCATCCTAATAAACAGGTCACTCTCTGAAGCCACAATCCTTACAATATGGAAATTATCTCGCATATCACCTATTATAAAGGAGGCAAACCAAAGAAATTTATAATTTCCATCCAATATCAATACATCTCCTCTATGCAAGATCATGGAAAGATGTATTCACCAACAAATCATGAAATATCTATTCCAAAACAACCTGCTCTCTCAAACTCAATATGGCTTCATGCCAAATCACAGCACATCCACAGCACTACTATCTTTTACAAACACCATTAACAAAGCCAGAGACAAACATCACCTAGTAGCAGCAATATTCCTAGACCTCTCAAAAGCATTCAATACTGTTTCACACACTTTACTACTTAACAGAGTATCCAGCCTTAGTTGTTCCTCCTCCACACTCCATTGGTTCCAAAGTTGCCTCCGTGATAGGAAACAAACAGTTAAATGGTCAAACCAACTCTCCCCTTCCTACCAAACTCCAAAGGAATACCGAAGGCTCTATCTTAGGACCCTTGTTATTTAACATATTCACCAATAACCTATACACCTCCTCTTTCCCAGGAACATTAATAGAGTATGCTGATGACTCATCCTTAATCTGCACCTCCTGTGCCCTCCCTGAGCTGCTAATCAAAACCCAACTATCTTTCTCAGCAATTGAATCATGGCTTACAGAGCCCCAGCTCTTTCTAAATCCCCAAAAAACAAACATGATATTCTACCCCAAAAATACCACCCTCAACCCAGACCAACTAAATATTTATACAGCCAACAATACCATCCTACACATCATACAAGAAACTAAACTACTTTGTGTTATAATTGATGATAAACTCAACTTTGTCCCTCATATTCAACAAAATATAAAAAGAAACATAAAAAACTAGGAATATTCTACAGAAACAGACAATTCCTTACCACTAGAACCTGGCTAAAACTTTACGGCTCCCATCACTTCTCTACGGTTCCTGTATTCTAACCAATCTGCAGAACTCCACCAAAACTAAATTAGAGCAATGCTACAACAAAGTTCCAAAAGTTTACAGCTAACTCCAACTACCATAGACATCACTGTACATCATTCAAAGAATTAAACTGGTTAGAATTAACACAACGGCATTCATATACACACCTAATTACAACACACAACCAGTTTTATAGGCCTAGTGCCTGTCCAACTCTAGAAGACCTAATACAACATTACAAACCAAACAGACTCTCAGATCTGAAGATAAAATCATCCTTGAAACCTACAAACCTTCTAGAAACCCATAAAAATCTCTATACTCACACTCTATTGCAAAATCTTGGAACACCCTCCCTTCCTAAACGATCATGGCTATGCACATGCATAACCCCAGGCTAATACACAATCTGCCCTCCTATGCCTCCTTCAATTACATTAACATGTCCACTACCACTGAGTGCTGTCAAGACTGGAAAAAATGTACCATACTACTCCTATCTTTCTACCTCCTTATGAACTAATCTAAACAGTACAAGTATTATTCCAATTCAAACATGAAGAATGGTATTGTGCAAATATTCTATCACTGAGGCAGTGACAATGTATAATGTTAAAAGTCTTGTCAAACTTGTAAAAGTCTGGTCAAATTTATAATTTTGTGTAAAGTGTTATCAAGATAACTGCATAATCTATTCACTGTATATCTACTAATTTTGCTCATAAGTCTTTATGTAAACTGTTATCACAGTTAAACTAGCAATGTACTCACTGTATACTTATATATTGTAGTTTGCTTGTAAGTTTTGTAATTTTCTAAAATTGTAGAGCTTTTCTCCCAAGACCTCCACTGAAAATGGATCTTGTAACCCATCGAACTATCCTGGTTAACAAATGTCAAATAAATAAAATAAATAAATAAATTTGTTGTGAAGACGCTTTTCAATCAAATGAGTTTTTGAGCAAATGAGTTTTCAAGCAAATGGGCTCGAGATTTTGGTTTTCAGGCAAATGACGCTGAACAGTAAAGAATAGCATGCATTGTTAACATGTTATCAATATCCTAACACTTAACAACCAATTATAACAAATCTGGTTTGTAAGAGCATACTTTCACTTGTTCAACAAGTGTTTGTAAAAATGCATATTTTGTTTATCTTTTAAGTTAGGGAACAACCTTATTACCTTTTGCCCTTGTTTTATCCTTATTTTTGGAAGTGTTATAAGAATTATCCTTATTTTTAGAAGTGTTATAATAATAATAACGGTATTTGTTAAACAGATAGGCCCACTGGGCATACAGTCACTTTTCAGGGGCAACCTGGGAGCAATGTCTGCTTAACTGACTTGGTTAAGGTCACACAATAGACAAATGAGGGCTAGGAGAATGGAACCCACTACCGCAGGGGCAAAAGCTCAAATCTTAACTTCTGTACCAACTCCCAGACTCTTCCTAACATACTTTGCTGCCACTTTTGTATGTTACTTGTTGCTGTATTTCTGTTATAGTTAACCATGTATGATTTTCTGTTTCAAATCTCATGCTGAATTAATGGGGTGAGTATTAGTAATAAGGACCTAACAATGTTTTAATTCTCAAAAAGAAATGTTAATATTATTATTATTATTATTAGTTGGAAAATAACATGTCTATCACTGTGCCTTTGAAGAAATAATAATCAAAATGAAATGTTTGATACAAAAGTGCTTATGCATTGACATGCATCACAGCTAAAAATCATCATATAATTCATCTTGTTTTGTGTGTGTGTGTGTGTGTGTGTGTGTGTGCGTGTGTGTGTGTGTGTGTGTGTGTTTATTGATCTACTAGATAAAAAAGCCAATAATTGTTGAAGGTTCCTATTATGGTTTCTCCCCAGTCCTCACACTTCTGCTATACTGCCTTACAGCTTTGCAAATGGTTACCAGTATGAAAGACGCTTATCAGGTTTCACATAAAGAAGCTTAAAATTCAAGTGGACTATCTTGTGTGAAACAGCTGTTCTACTTTAGCTACTGTAGTTTGAACTGAGTGGAATAACATTTTTGGTCACATTTAGTTAAATAGCATGAAGCACAGAATGTAAAGTCCCACAGTAAGCAGAGTGCAAAAGAGTGTAACAGTTCCAACAGAATGCCCTGTGTGAAACATCTGCTCTATGCTAACTGCTACAGTATGTATTCAGCTGTGTAACTCTTCCCTGTCATATTCAGTTACCTAGGAAATATGTTAGCGGCATAAGAACATGATTCTTTAGGTCACAGTTTGTACAGAATTTCTGAACTTGCCTTTAACAAATAATTTAACTGAGGGCAGGATCACACAGTGAAGAACAAGCCCTGAACTGGAAAAAAAGCATCCTCTTAGACAGTGTACTTGCATTTCTTTTATTTATTAGGCCACAAGAAAACCACCAAAGCACTCATGTTCCTGCTAATGAAGACAGGCAATTGTCCAGGATACACACATAAATACTTTGTTTCCAAGTAAAATGATTTGGAGCGTTTGATTTTTGCCTTCAAGTAATCACATATGGATGCCCAGGTGAAATTCCTTTAGGATAAATAATAGACTACCTTAGAAGGTAGCAGTTCTTCCTTTTGCAAACAAAAATTAAGACTTACATTTCCTGAACACAATTTTAGTGGTGGTAATCACTATTCAAGAGTGCAAATGTATATTTTAAATACTTTTACAGTGTACAAATTCTGGAAAGAATAGACGTCTTCAAAAGGTAAAGTTCACTGCTGTGTGGGAAAATGCAAAAATGTGAACCCTTGTAACATAGCCCTCATTCTGTGCAGCTGTTGGACCTGTCAAATAATTTATAATGAGCCCTTTTCAATTGCTATACTTCTTATTAGTTTATCAATATGTCTTTTTAAAAAATTCCTTCATGCAACACATATAAATTTAAACTTAATTTTTATGTTACTATATTTAGGACTATACAATGAACATGAATTGACTAATGTCTTTTTTTTACTGTATAAAGTCTACTGTAAGATGATGTTTATTGTCTTGAAGATATTGAAGATATATTCCCTGCACTCCATTGAATATGGACCCCCTGCTTTGACATTCTGAATTAACAAATATAAATAAATAATGAAATACCAACATATAAGACCTATAACCTAAATTATTCACATATGTTGCTGGTGCATCATCTGTAAGATCACAGCAGTGGACTACTTCCATGGTTGTTGTACATGCTATTGAGGCATCCTGCAGCCTAGGCTAATTAACCTTGTGCTCTTCTCTGCAAATGCTTTCAGTAAGGCACTTAAGCAGCCAAGCAATTCAGTGAATCGTTTGGCTGCATAAATTAACAGCCAGCCATGTTAATGTACATGAATGAAAAGCTGTGATTCTTTCAATTCCAGTCAATGGGGGTGACCTCCTAAAAGGTAAGTGTCTGGGGGGTGAATTGGGGGTGAGTGCCTGGATGTGTGTGTCAATATGTGTGCATGTGGGCAGAGGTCTGAGTGGTCTCAGGTGCATGTGTGTGTGTGTGTGTGTGTGTGTGTGTGTGTTTTCCTGGATGGTTGCAGATGTGTATGCATTGGTGTGTGTGTTGGGGGGGGGGGGGTGAATGGAGGAGTGTGTCTGTAAGAGCGATCAAGTCTGGGGGGATGATCTTTCATGTATATCTCAGAGTGTGTGTGTGTGTGTGTGTGTGTGTGTGTGTGTGTGTGTGTGTGTGTGTGTGTGTGTGTGTGTGTGTGTGTGTGTGTGTGTCTGTAAGAATGCCATACATGAAACCTCCTTGGACTAAGGAAAAAATTGTGTAATATTGGGGGGGGGTAAATATTAATCTAAGTCACTTCAAATTACTTTAAAATAAGTTTCAGACTTTGGCCCTTGGCACAGAAAACAGCAAATTAAGAAGTCAGAGCATTAGTCACCTGCACTAACACTAGACACCAGGGATACTCTTTAAATATAAATATTTCCTTCATATCCGTACAAACTTAATGAAATAAAAAAGTTTCAAGACCTGTACCCTTGGCACAGAAAGCAATTCATTAACCAGTCAGAGCTTCAGTCCTCTGGCTAGCGGAGGACTTAATTAAACAACAGGTCATATTGCATGATGCATTTTTTGAAAAATAAGTAGCATGAAACTGTAATGTCTGGCATTATTGATTGACTGTAATGGTCCATGAGTTATGAGACAGGGTAAGTATAAGGGGCAAAAATCAGGGATGTTCTGTAAAATCTGGGACAGTTAAGAGGGATGGGGGTATGTCCATGCATGGGGGATGCCTTACCTGGAAAGAGCTGTGCTCAAGACTTCCATACAAACCTGTGAGGAACACTAGAAAATACCAGGTAGAATGTTTAAATGTTATTCCGAGTCACTTAAAAAGTAAATAAAGCAACAGATCTAGCATCATGATGCATCATAATGCAGTTTTTGAGCAATAGTATGAATGAATCTCTGATGTCTACCAGTACTGATTGACTGTAATCATCCAGAATTTACAAGGGACAGGGAAAAAAGAGGCTACATCAGGGACTTTTGTAATTTCCGAGACAGGTTAAGGGGTATGGCAGTGTGTCCATGTATGCTTGCACACACAAGCACTCTTGCACAAGTGTGTGTGTGTGTGTGTGTGTGTGTGTGTGTGTGTGTGTGTGTGTGTGTGTGTGTGTGTGTGTGTGTGTGTGTGTGTGTGTGTGTGTGTGTGTGTGTGTGTGTGTGTGTGTGTGTGTGTGTGTGTTTGAATGTGTGCATGAGAGAGTGAATGAGAGAGGTATCCATTCCAGCACTATACATGGGCCACCACCGATGATTACCACAGGTAAGTGCTGATTAGGACTAGTAGTAACACTAAGACATTCAGAGAAACAGAATTACATGATAATGAGGTCTTTCTCCCTTACAGCTAACATATCTCTGAATCATACCTCTCAGCATCTCAAAGCAAGAAATCTCAACAAAGCCAAAAATAATAAAAATAGGGACCTATTTTAAATATTGCTGTTGTAAACTTAGAAAGTTGCTTGAGTAACAAGATTTTCATTAATATGTTATTTTCTGAAGAATATTAAATCTGAAACTCAAATGTTTGTCATTATTTAGTGACTTCAGTCCTCAATGATTTGCCAGAAAATCAAAAATTTCAAAAGGATCATACCAAAAATATAGGGCAAAAAAATGTATATTCTTCAAAAACCTGGGGAGTAGAAGGGTATGCCCTAAATTGCAATGATCATAAAGCAGTTCCTTTTCTCCACAGACCTTTGTGCTCACAGTGGGGTTCTTTCTGAATACCAGCTACAGCTATCTTTTGAGATCAATCACAGTAAAACACTCAAAACACATACCCTCAATACAAGTAATACACTGACCAAAAAAATTAAAACATAAATGCACGTGCTTTACTTTTTCCCTCATACCTCCAATTTGGGAACTCTCCTCCACCACCTGTTTATTTATATATAATTATTTCCATTGTCATACAACTGCGGCGGAAGAAAAGTACTATATAGTGAGCCACACTCGCTATTAAATAAGTTGATTGATCTAGCAATCAATTAGAAGTGTATTCAACAGCTTATGATACTGAAAATAGTTGTTGGCAAGCTGTACACTTTATAAAATGCCTGAAAACTTTATATATGTGTGTGTGCATATATATATATATATATATATATATATATATATAGATAGATAGATACAGATATAGATATATACACATACACACACACACACACACACACACACACACACACACACACACACACACACACACACACACACACACACACACACACACACATTGGTGTTGTTACATTACTCAAGTGATGATAAAGTCCTCACCTTCCTTACCTGCTTAACTTGATAGACAGGAAAAATTATCAACTTTGATATGTGATCACTATACTTGAGAAATATGCCCTTACACTAGTATTGTGGAATCTCAGAGTTGGTATATTAAGTAGTAGCAAATTATTCTTCTAAACATAGAAAAGTACCTGAAATATGATTCAAAATTAGGTCACAGCAGAGGCAAAACACTCTTTACCCCTATGTAGGATAGGCTTTGTCCTTTGTACCCTTTTATCTATGCAATCAACTCCAAGCTTCCTGCACCTTAGTGACAGGGAAATATTCCCATCTACATCCTCTGCTGAACAGAATGGATTTCAGACTCGTGGACATTATTCCCAATCAGCCACTTATGAAACTGAACATTCTTGTTTCTTATTCAGGAATAAAAGTATGACTCATAACTCTAGTGATTTCAATTAGTTAAGTAAACCATGCACATGTCCATAATAATGACCAGGTTGGAGAAAAGAATAATATTCCTCCTGCCTTACTAAGACTGTCTTTCAGAAAGGAACATAATGGTATATCATTCTAGTAATAGTGTTTTGTTTACGTTTTTGGCTACTATACATAACACTCGAGACAGAACCTGTAGTGCTGTCATCAGTACAGCTTTTGATGTGCATTAAACACAAGGTCATCCGTATGAACTCTGGTGTCTTTCGCAGTCTTCAGCTGCTCAGAATGCAAAAAGTAACTACAAATAATAGTAATTAAATACAAACTGAGGATTAATGTGAGAAGGAATAATATATTATGCACGGTACTCAGGCATGTAAGTCACATGGTCTCTCCTATATATAGTTATCTAGGAAGTATTACCGTCCACATTGCCTTTAAATGCTGTGTTAATAACTCAGGCAAGCAATGCCAGTAACTTTAGTCCAAGAATGTTTCCCTGACATATCAAAAATAGTGGGACTTATTAACCAGAAGTTACAAGTCGTTAATACACTAATTTCAGTTTCAATCATGCTGAAATAAGATATTTTGCATCATAAACAGTGTAAACAATTAAACACTGGCTACTCTGGGTTTGATATAGCTAATTAATAACCCATGATTTTGTGTTATTGTGCTTAATATTTGTGTTATATCTGACAAAGAGTGAGCTAGGCTTGATATGTATGTAACCTATTGCTCTAGAACAATACTTTCTTAAGTTAATAATGATTTGTTAGTTTAACCTAGATAAGAAATAAATTTGAGCTACAAAGTCAGATAAGCATATATAAAGTCCACAAGTTCCTTAGGCAATATGGAAATGACACTGAATAGAAACACTTTACAATCCCTATGTAAAGTACTGCATATAAATTCACCATAATATCCTTTAAATATTATTATAGCATAATTAATTATGTATGGATTGTTTTAATAACAATTCATCTAACCATCTGTGGTCACCCAAGTTATCTGTCATCAACATGAGCATTTAACCACATGCAAGTAAACAAATAAGGACAGAGGCAGTCAAACCCTATATCACGGGAACTGTAACTCACAGCCTTAACCTGCTACTCCAACTTGTTTAGACTGCCTTTGTTTGGATGAAGCTTTTTATCAATCAGTATTGGTGGAACTTCGTAATAGCAAACTTAGACTAGCATAATTAAATGCATGTACTATACTTCCGTAACATAACAATAGCACAATGTTAATCCATTACACATACTTGCATAAAAATGCATATGCTCATACACAAGTACGGATGCATGTATAAATAGATATGATAAAACACACTAATATTACTATTACTCAATTACTTCATTGGATGCACCAATATTACTATTGTTAAATTACTTCATAGGATATGGTAGGATAGGAAATAAAAATATTTCCTGCAATGTATTTCAACAGCAATTAAAATGCTTTTTATGGAGGGGGGTGGAGCCAAAATGGCCATCTGATAGCAGCATCAATTTAGATCTCTGTAAACTATATATTTAGACAGGAATTCAGTTAAAAAAAATTAGATTTTTTTCAAAACTTATTAATAGTAGTTCAAACTTCAAGACTACCAAAGTAGGTGATCCTACTCAGAGAAATTCTTGTCAAACATTTAGAGATTTTTCTTTCTGGTGAATCATGAACAGCTCTAAGCACTCTCAAGCAGATACAGCACTGAAGAAAGAACTGCAACAGGTGACTACTACGTTACAAGTATTGTCTTTAAAAATAGATGACGTTAATCGAAATCCAGAAAACCTTCAACAAAACAGCATGAAACAAATTGAAGTCTTTAGGGAACTATTGCAACAACATCATAATAAAATCTCTGATATAGAAACTGCTTTAACTGAAATTGATGGGAGGTTGAAGGAAGAATTACAAATTGAATTCCTTCTCAACAAAATACACGATTACAAAATAAACTGGATGACCGTGAAAACTGGGAAAGGAGGTATAATATAAGGATATTTGGTCTCCCTGAGAACACAGAGGGTGAGGACATTCTAGGTTTTTAAACTCCTGGCTCCCAGAAATTTTAAAACTGCAAGAAGGTTTATCTTATGGCATTGAAAGACCTCACAGAGCACTAGGAAAACCTGCATCTTCTTCTTCCTCATCTCCACCGAGATCAATTGTCATAAAATTCTTGTCATACTTGGATAAAGAACTGATATTAAAGACAGCATAGAGAAATGCCCCTTTGAGATTTAATCAAAGCTACATCAGGTTTGACAATGACTATTCTGTCAAAGTATTAGAAAGGAGGAAAAATGCTGGACACTTGTGAAGGTATTAAAACAGAATAATATTAAAGCTCAAATAATGTATCCTGCAAGAATTAAATTTAATCTCTCTAATGTACTAAGAATCTTTAACAGTCTAGAGAAAGCATCTGTTTTTATTAAAAAGAACAGTTTAATTTCCATTCCTGAGGGCATGGACTGTTCTTGAGGACATGGACTGTTCCACTTCTATATTAAAGAGATCTTCTGAAAAAAAATACTTGGACTGACACAAAAAAGAAGAAGCAAAAAGACTGAAATTGCATCTGTGAATATCTGCAAGTCTCTCAAAGTATCTACTGATAAGTATTATTACTGATCTGACTTTTCACATTGGACATGAAGCAAGTTTACTTCAATTCATCTCATTATTAGATTTTAACTACAGTTAACATCGAATAATAACTCTTTAATAATACCATAAATAAGCAATATTAAATGAAAATAATCATATAGTTCATAATAATTTTCTATAACAATATTAAGTTATTAGTTTATGAAACTGAGTGTCTGATATCACTGTAACATGGTGGAATGTTCTTACTCTTAAAATACCTTTTTTACTACTGCTGAATGTTACACATATTTTATTTTAATAGCTAACATAAATAAGCCTTAGTTTATAAAATAATAGCTTATTTAATTTATTTATACTTTTACAAGTGAAAACAGCCTAGAGACTGTCAATGGGTTTGCTTGTTGTGATACAGTTACTGTATTGTCTTAGAAAATGGCCGTGAGGCTCCAAGACTTTTTTTTCCATTTTATATGCTTAATTCAAACTATTGCACTTAAAATCACTTCTCTAGATTAAAGTGAAGCTGTACTAACCTCAAGGAGCCTCATGAGCTGTTTTTAAACTGTGCAGATTCATTAAAATGACTGTGAGATTCTTTGGCCATTTTGTTATGCTATAACTCACAGGAAATGTGGGGAAGCATTTCAGAGATGCACCTCTTGCTCTAAGCTTCCAGTTTTAAGTTGTGAATGCCAGAAATGACAGCTATTACTAAATGAAGTTCATATTTCATTAGTAATGTTACTAAATTATTATTTTTGTTAAATGTGTGATAATTATACCCATTTACACTAATCTGCTTAATCAGCCACTGAGAACTAAAGTATTAATTTTATTTACCTCTGATATTAGCTTCTCATATCAGTATAATATGCTTCTGTATGACACTTAGTATCTGTTTTATTCAACACAAATGATTAAAAAATGAGTTATTAAATGTAATTCTTACTTGGCACTTTGCATATAAAAGATTTGTCTACAGACTGGATTTTTTTCTCCTCTCTCTCTTTGAGGTAAAGACTGTATAGTTCAGTGAATACATTTAAAAATGATATTGATTCACTAAATATTTCTTCTGAATCTTAATTGTCATACTGTTAGATTATTATATGCCTCAGAAATGTCACTTTTAGTGTTAAAGTAGTTAATTTAGTAGTTCATTTAGCTTAACTATAGTAATGGGAACACAGATAAAGTGCTTCGTGTTAATGAGATTCATCTTTATGTTGCATGTTTTAAAGTATTGATGTCTTTTAGACGTATATCCTTAATATTTATATTATTTGTAATTATAAATGGTACATTTAATATTTATTTAACCACATATTTAAGTAAAATGGAAACAACTTTTTACTACTTGAGAAACATATGCTTTCAATACTTACTAATTACATTAGCTAGACATGTTCAAATTATTTTAACTCAGTTAAACAAGTCTCGCATATAAGCCTTATAATAGCTATCAGATAGGGTGATGACAGTTAGGGAAAGCAGTTTGAGTGATCTTAGCTTATCTTTCAGACCAGGAATCTTTAAGATTCCATGTTTTATTTTGGAATATATTATTGTTTTCTTTGAATATATATTTTGTATCATATTTCTCACTTTTTTCTGCATAGGCCTAAATATATACAGTTCTATTTTATAATTACTAATGCTATCTTGTCAATTCACTATGTTTATTTACAAATGCTTATATGTTTTTGTATATTAGAAAGAGTTGTAGGAACAAACAATCATTATTATTCTATATCATATTTAAAATACC
The DNA here is from genome assembly GCF_019279795.1 of Protopterus annectens. NCBI lineage: Eukaryota > Metazoa > Chordata > Ceratodontiformes > Protopteridae > Protopterus > Protopterus annectens. Next base: position 1,673,814,104 of record NC_056739.1, read on the forward strand.
TTTCATATACACTTATGTCATTAACTATAACTTATTTTAATGTAAATGGTTTGAGTAATCCAAGGAAGAAGTCAAACTTAATAAAATATTTGAATGCTATATAAGTACTTCTCTTATATCTTTCTCTCTGCATGTATGTCTTATTGTTTCTCCTATGTAACACCCGAATTTACTTGCATTCCTTGCTGCTCATAACTGTATAACATTGAACAATTTTGTCTTGCCTAGTATTATATCATGTTGTCATCGGGTCTGTATCAGAAACTCAAATGCTTAAAAGAGCAAATGCTGTTTGATCAAGCTATAAATATCAAACACACTAAATAGCAGAGACACGGAACAGTGATTTCTTTCCCAGGGGAAAAAAAATCACTGGGCTGTTTTCAGGAGTTTGCCATTTCCTCCACTGTGGTTAAATCTCAGAGTTGGTATATTTAAGTAGAGGGGATTGGGGCACAGCCCCCCCCCACGTTGGGGGTGTGAGGGGCAAAGTCCCCCACTTTATGTTGTTTTTGTATTTGTTTTGGGGGGGTTTTGGGGGGGGGGTTGTTTTTTTTGAAAAGCAGTGATTTTTTTTTATTTAACACAAATGATTAAAAATTTGAGTTATTAAATGTAATACTTACTTGGCACTCTACATATAAAAGATTTGTCTACAGATTGGATTTTTTTCTCCTCTCTCTCCCTCTTTGAGGTAAAGACTGCATAGTTCAGTGAATACATTTAAAAATGATATTGATTCACTAAGTATTTCTTCTGAATCTTAATTATGTCATACTGTTAGATTATTATATGCCTCACAAAAGTCACTTTTTGTGTTAAAGTAGTTAATTTAGTGGTTCATTTAGCTTAATTATAGTAATGAGAACACAGATAAAGTGCTTCATGTTAATTAGTTCATCTTTATGTTGCATGTTTTAAAATATTGATGTATTTTAGACTTATATCCTTAATATTTATATTATTTGTACTTATAAATGATATATTTAATATTTATTTAACCACATAAAAATGGAAACAACTGTTTATGCCTGAGTATGGTGTATGATTTAGTTTTATTTACACTGTTAGAAGTAATAGGAATGTATAGACGGTTAGACCTAGATTTGTTATAGTAATCATTTTTAAGTAACAGCATATATCTGAAGCAAAGCATACAATATAGATGCAATATAATTTTAGCATTTGCTAACATTTAGCATGATTTGTTTGCAGTTTAAACCGTAGATTTATTTACACTGTTGGAAGTAATAGGAATGTATAGAAGGTTAGACCTAGAGTTGTTATTGTAATAATTTTTAAGTAACACCATATATCTGAAGCAAAGCATACAACATAGTGCAATATGATTTTAGCAAAGTATATATAATGAATAGAGACTTCAGTATCATTGTAATAATGATGTTTAGCATAATATATAGCATTTTACATGCTGCTGATAGAAGCAATGCTTTGAAATGTTTCTAAATATTTAAATGCTTGTAGATGCCTATGAATGCTTTGATTGCTGAATAAGATTTTTAATGTGCTATAAATAATTGCATTTAAAAGCAATACTATGTAATATAGATGAAGGGACTGATGTTTTTAAAAGAGGGTGTGCCTGAATTAACTTGATTGACTGGGAGTGGTCTCTCATGTTAATGCGGTACACAGGGATAGCCTTAAAAACCTTTCTGTGTGTGTTTTTACATTTGTATATGGTCTGAAGAAGCCACGGACAGTGGTGAAAGCGTTTACTGAATATTAAAGTTCTTGGTGTATTTTATGTGGTCTGGAGCTATACTTTGTACAACTGCTACCATATTTTTCTTTGAGAAAAATTTAATAAAACTGAAACATCAAATGTTGGAGCTGTTTAGAACAGTGTAAAGCAGACTGGTGTCACATTTTTTTTGCATGCACCAAAAACTCTATACTGGTAAAATCTTGATAATTTTCTTAAAGCAGTGTTTACTGACACTTTTTCAATTACTACAACTATTGTCTTTCTTAATGTGAATGAAGGCTACACTTTGAATAAGAATAATTATTATCTCTTATTGACTATCCTAGCTACAGCTAGGAAATGTATCACTTGAAAGTGGAATTTTGATACATCTCCAAAAATTGAAGATTTCTTGACCTTGTTAAAATAGTAATATCCAAAGAAAACAGAACTAAAGAGATCAGACTACATCCAAAGATTTCTAAACAATCCTTGGATAAAGGTTTTATCGCTTATTGAGACATTCCAAATGGACATTAACTCTTTCAAACTTATATTTTGTTCCTTTATATAAATGTTTATTTCATTTGTTTGACATTTTATATTAATTTCAGGCATTTGTATATATTGTAAATAGTTACTGTTTTCCATATTTGAACTTATGTTTTAAAGTATTTATTCTATTATTATTGGGTCTTCGTTTTTTGTTGTTAAAGAAAAAAAATCAATAAATTTATTTGATCAGAAAAAAGCATTTTGATTTCACTGTTATTACCCAGAATTTAATTACTACTGGAAAGTTAAGCAGTAATTTGTCTGTACCCAGTTTAAATTCTTTCTTTAACATTTTTCTGTATTAATATTTCAAGATCTACACTAATTGTTTAACTTATGTTATAAATTATTTTGACCATTACAGATCATAAATGTTATCATATGATTTTTGCCACACATTAAAAGGTAAATTTAATTTGAAAGCAGAGCATATAATGCTTAGGGCCAGATGGATGTAGTTTTTTATTATTATTGGATGCATTATGGGTTCTAGATGCAGTATTCCTTTATATGGTTTTACATTATAAGGAATTTAAAACTGATGAATTCCTTCTCCCGCTTTTAACATGACTACAAAGCTCAATCATTTGCAGTTTATTATTCCAGTGCTTTAATATGCCACTCAAAGCAACATTACCTTTCCTGTATGGAATTATACATTCATGGTATAACAACAAGAAAGAAAATCTCTCTTTCTTTTTTTTTCATCTTCTTGTAATATGTAAAAAAAATCATGTTTTGAAACTAACTGCAAATGAGCAGTAGGATGGCTTAATGTTAAGATATCTGCCTCAATGTTCTGAGGTTTAGCCCTGAACTCCAGTCACAGTCAGTGTGTAATGAATGCAGTTTTGCATGTACTGCCTCTGCCTTGAGGGTTTTGTCCAGATACCAGAGTTTCCTTCCACCTCCCAAGTGCACAATGGCAGGCTGGTTACTTGGCATACCTCTCGACTGTCCAAACGTTTTGAGAATGTCCAGATTTTTGCCTCATATTTTTGGTCTGCTTCTCATAAAACTTGTGGTTTTCTGGCAAATCACTGAGGATTGAAGTCAATAAATAATGGTTTACATTTGAGTTTCAGACTTCATATCCTTCAGAAAATTCATGCTAATACAAATCATGTTAATCTAGCAACTTTCTAAGTTTATAAGGGTGATATTTAAAATCTGTTTCTATTTTGGACCTTTGCCCCACCATTATTTTAGGCTTGTCCAGACTTCTTGGCTACATGTATATATGTACACACACACACACACACACACACACACACACACACACACACACACACACACACACGCGCACGCGCGTACATATATATATATATATATATATATATATATATATATATATATATATATAGATCTACTTCAGTAGATAAACCTTTACAAGTTCGAACCACATATGGCCGAGACCATATGTTCGAACTCATAAAAGTTCGAACACTGAAATAAAAACACATAAAACAAAAAAACACAAAACTAAACATCTATAGCTGCACCCTCCACACCCTCCTTACTTAAATATACCAACTCCGAGATCACACTACATTGCATAAATGGGAAATATGGGAAATCTTCCCTTTCCATTCTGTACGGAGATCTCCATTCAGTCCGATCGAACTTTTACAAGTTCAAACATATGTTCTCAGCCATATGTGGTTCAAACTTGTAAACGTTCGATCAACTGAAGGAGACCCATATATATATATATATATATATATATATATATATTACAAAATACTGAAATATCAAATTTCAGTATTTTGAGACCATAAAGTCAAAGTTTCAAAATAGTGAAACTTCATAACAGTGAATCCAGAAATGTTGAAATCACGGTTATGGTGTTCTGGTACATGACATGGGATGTACTGTGTGCATGATGTATGGTTTAGTGTGTGGATCTGGCTGGAATTTAAGGTAAGTGACTATTTTGTAAGGGGTTTGGGTAGGTGTTTGAGTGTATGTGAGTGTGTTTGGAAGTTTAAGGTGTGGGTTAGGGTAGGCAGGTAAAAGTATAAGTGTTTAAGTGTTGAAAGTGGTGGTGTTTGTATATATGTGATGTATGTGTGCGAGGGGACTGTAGAATGTCTAGTCGTGAGTTTGCTGTCTTTTTCTGTTTGGTGCGATCTCAGAGTTAGTATATATAAGTGGGGGGTGGGGGGTGCAGGGGCCTTGCCCCCTGCTTATTTGTAGTGTAGGTTTGTTAATTTGTGTTTTTGTGTTTGCGTGTGTTTTGTTTGTGTGTTGTAGTGTGGGTAGGATGGTGTATGTTTTGTGTTGTGTATGGTGTGTTTATGTTCGCAATTTTGATTTTTGCAGTTTTGGGGTTTCAGCATTTTGAACATTCGACTTTATAGTTTCGACATACTGAAATTCGATATTTCATTATTTCCAGATTATAAAGTGAAGTGATTATAAAGCTTGAGTCTTTTAACCAGAGACTCAAGCATTCTGTAGCTCAAACAGGTTGTCATTTATGCTCAAAATCAAATACGAGTTTGGACAAGCACCTGCTGCACCTTACCGGAGTACATTATTTGAGTTTGAGTGAGGTACGTTTGGCAGCCATCGGGAGGGAGTGGGAGGGGGTTGGGAGCATAGATTAGGACAGTGATTGGGAAAGGGGATTCAAGTTTCAGAAGCAGGATTTAAGGGTTAGAGAGCAGGAGAGGAATTTTAGGATTAGGGAATGGAAAGGGAGTTTTAGGGTAAGGGAGTGGGAGAGGAGATTTAGGGTTAGGTAGCAAGATGGGGAGTCTGTGGGTTTAGTGTTAAGGAGTAATCAGAGAATTTAGGTTTGGGAGGGTTGGAATTTTAGGTTTCGGAAATGATCAAGAACGTTAGGATTATCGTTGGAGAGAGGAGTTTTAGCATTATGGAGAGAGTAGTCTGGTTAGGAACCCAAGTGGAAGATTTAGGGTTAGAGTTAGGAGTCTGGTAGGATTATGTAGTTTAATTAGGTTATGTCTTAGGAGGGCTAAGTAATTAAATAAAATCAAGCAAGTAGCAGTCAAGGCACTTGCTTGTTCCAGCACATGACAGCAATCAAATGTGTTGGGGGGCTACTATCATATGAGCACTCGTAGTAGACACCTTCCAGGATGTACTACAAGTGCTCATTTGCTATTAATGCACAACAGACTAACTCACTGTCACATGCTCTAAATGACAAGCACCCTAACTACAGACCCACTTTTCTATGACAATCCCATCACATTTTTAGTTTATACATTCTAAGTATGCTCACAGCCACCTTTGCCATATGTCTGTATAAAACATTGTACTTATTCTTCCATGTAGTAACATATAAGTGCTCACTAATCCCTTCTATGGGCCTCACTCATAAAGTCACCAGTAAATATGCAATCAAACACCTGTAGTATTTCAAGTCACAAAACGGTAAAACAAAAATCATGTACTGTACTCAGTATCAGTATGTGTAAAATTATTATACAAACTAAACAGAATGCAATTAGCTGTAGTTTGATTAATTATATTCCTTATAACAAGTTGTTTCAGAAAAGTGTAGGACTTCTATGTGTGAGTAGCAATGCTTGACATAATGTCCGCTGTTATTTCCTAGTCCTTTGTATGGCCTTCTAAAAGTGAAATAAAGTATAAAAAAAGAAAGAAAGAAAGTAAAAGAAAGAAAACAAATGAAAACTCTCACAGATAATCCATACAACTGCATTAATGGTTAGATATTATATATTCTGATCCTCATAGCTATCAAACCAGAAGGTGGAGATAAATGATTTGCTTGAAGAATGTTAGTAAGCGAATTAATCTGAACCTTTATTCATGAGATCATTGAGAAGACAAAAGGAATATCAGTGCAAAATGTAATTGAAATGCTGGTTAAAAATTCTATCAACAGTGCAGCAACTATTGAAATAGTAAAGGGCATTTAGAGTGAGTAGCAGATACAGCTACTCAATGTATGAATTAACTGCTTGATGAGAGTTTATATGCAAGTAATTCCCTAGATATTAAATCAGCAGCAGCAGTTACTGGCTAAGAACGAATATATATTTTAAAGAATAAAAAAATGGCATGCATGTTATATGTATATGGCCTGCTCAGTCACGTGAAACAAGAACTATTAGATCTTAGCTTAACAGATGTACTCAGGCATGCACTGAGATATTAAAAGAATACACAGCAGGAGGATAGATGTCACAGGTGGCCTTATGAAACTGATTATGCAGAAATTAATATAGATGCTACAGTGTATAATGGTGAGAAATATTGACCTAAATGACCTCAATTCACTTTTACTAATGTCTTCAGTATCTCATTTATATCAGTGGAGGCTGGATAACTGAGCCATTAAATCAGGAGTGATACAGCTAAATCACAACAACATTATAATAATATATTTATAGTAGTGTGACATGTTTGCAGGAGACAACTTATTGAGTGATATGTACTTGTCCCTCAATGCAGCCACTAAACTGAAATGACACAGTCATTTAGGAAACAAGAAAAAGAGACAGATTTTATGGCAAAATAACAGAGAACAGTCGATGTATATTGTTCCCAGAGCTTTATTTTGTGGGATGTGGGCTGAAGGAACATAATAAACATTTCTTAAGTTCAGAAATGCTGGATGATGCTTACATTTGAAGTGTTTACTCGAAGGCTATTACAAAAGCCGAAAACTCAGTCCAAGGTAAAAAATACCTTCTTACAGATGTAATAATTCTTATGTAGTAGATAGAAAATACACAAACCCTTTGTAATTCCTCCAATGGTATATGACAAAGCATTTTTTTGGTAAACAAGGTAAAGCATAGAACTAAACAATTAGGATCTACAAAGCTTACAAGCTTACCTTGAAACTTAGTAGAATGGATTGTGTGGAAAATGGTTAAACTGACAGATGTTGTATTAGTACTAAACAATTATGAGCATCAACAATTCACATAATATTTCAAGTCTGCCAGGATGTTGTCCATAGCTGCTAATACAAATTTAATAGCAGAAATTATGTCACAGCAGCCAGAAGTGGACACTTATGCAGCTCTTGTATATGAAGACAAACTTATGGCTCAAGTACTGTGGAACTGTGGAATATATAACATTACTTCTCAAAATGTTGTTTATCCTTTGTGATAAAAAAACAAAGCTGTGAAGAGTAATTATGTGAGCATACATGTGAGGAGTACATCCTCATTATTATCAGCATCGTCATCACTATCATTACCACTATCATCAAGTTTTATGAAAGTCTTAATATTTAGCAGATCTCCCAGGTTCAGGGTGCATTCAGATAGAGTTCAAATCAGAAAATTAAAAATGGTATCATGTATTGCTAAAAATGTTACTAGTATGAATCATAATAACATTGTATGCATCTCAGCAGTACTCTGGACACATTAACAGCAAGCCTTATTGTATAACTAATTATAATTATTTACCTAACTCAATAAATGTTCATCAAAATGAAAGATTAAAGCATTGCTGTATAATAATTTTCCAACTCCATGACACATAGAAAAATGATGATGGAATTTTCAGGTACAATGAACACTTTACTGTGTGTGTGTGTGTGTGTGTGTGTGTGTGTGTGTGTGTGTGTGTGTGTGTGTGTGTGTGTGTGTGTGTGTGTGTGTGTGTGTGTGTGTGTGTGTGTGTGTGTGTATATGTGTGTTGAAAACTTTCAAATGCTAAACTACAGAAAGCAGATCATAAAATTCTTGTAGCTTTAAACCTCTGTACTAGCTCCAGAGCTCCAGACTACAGTTGATTGTAGTCATTCTGGTGCCAATCTATGAATCTATATATACCACCTATATACAACATCTAAGAAACAGTAACTCATGGGACACATTGGGATTGCACAGCTAGGCTTATAAAGGTCCTTGTGGTCATTAGTTTACTACAAACCGATGAACCTATGAGCATGAAACATTTCCATTGAACTTAACATTTTACCGTGTGAAGTTTCTTCTAGAGCAACTACAGCATAAAGGGAAAATAAAATTCAAAGTTCAAATGTCTGCTGAGCTTATATTTAGAATACAAAGAAATGTTTTACCAAAAAAAAAAAAATGTGAAACGTACCTCTCAACTTGCAGATTATTAAAAATAGGTACAAATGCCCTTGAAAAGTAAATACAACCACACAAAAATCTGGACATCTAATTAGTATAAAATTTGTATACCAAATAGCGTATAACTCTTCTTGCTTCCAGTAGACTGTGGGATTAATACTCAGAAACATATTTAACACACACACACACACACACACACACACACACACACACACACACACACACACACACACACATCTACAGGCAATATGGATAATCACCAGTTCAACTACAGTGTACCTTTAGTTTGTAAGAGAAAATATGAATAAACAACATATTATGAAAGAGGCAATGTAAACGCTATGGACTTTAATGAACTGTATTGTAAAATTCTTTCATACAATGGCATTTATTTGTGCTTCTGAAAAAGGGAGATGCAAGACGTGTGTCATTTTTCCTTACGTTATTGGTACCACTAGTATACGGGTCATGTAGTGTAGTTTTTTTGTGTAGTGAGCAGCTTCGTAAATCTGGTATGGTGGGTGGGTACAGAAAATAGTGTGAAAGGGTAAATAAAACCTGAAAATAGGGACACGTTTACAAAAACAGGTACATCAAGAGCAGGGTAAATCAGGCCTGAAAAGAACATTCCTATAAAATAGAGACAATTGAGAGGTCATTGTGAAGACTTTCTCAGTAATATTTTAGCATTATAGTATCTGACAACATTTCAGGAAGATGTCCACATCAGGCCATTTACATTGCATTAATACACAGGGAACTGTCATCCATTCGATACAGTAGTTCAGAAAACTTTAGATTCAACAGAACATTCTCTGCATTTCAATCCCCTCATTCTTTTTATTTTGTTTTTTCTGCTTATCCCACTTAGGGCTTGCTTGAACCCAGATAAGACTTTGTAAAATTAATAGTTTCACACACCAGGATAACCACTGATTTCCATGGGTTTACTTCTGTGGAAGGACTATTATCTCCACTCCCAAGGAAACACTTCCTTTTACTGTTTCTTCTACTTTTGGAGTAATTTAATCTGGAAAACTGCAACATCTCTGTTTTCCATTGCATTATTCAGGCCAGGTCTTCTGATGTTCAGTACACTTTTCACCACAATCTCCTGTGAAGCTTTACAAAATGTATTATTTTCTTCAATATTAGTCTTACAGACATCCTCCTTCTCTAGATATTTTTACACCACTGTGCTTAGTACTTCTTTTTATTGAGGATTGTTATTTGGCTAATTTGTATCAGAGATGCTGAAATACATCTTTCCAGACCACTGCTTTGCTTCTTATTTCTTTGCCTTATTTTCCATCAAACTAACCCAGACTTCTACTACTGCTGAAGACATGACATTCAAATGATATTTACTAAGTTCAAGCCCTTTCTTAAAATACACAAGAAAAGACTAACATTAACAAAAATGTCATTTTCTAAAAGCAATATAAAAATGAACATAAAATGGCCAGTAAGTTAAATCCCAGATCCAATGAGTGCTTAATTGCACAAATTAAAGCTTTATGATACTAATAACAAATACCATCCTGGGCATTACATAAACTTATTTGAATGATGAGCAGCATTGCTAACAGCATATGCTTGATGTGCATCATGCTTACACAAATACAAGAGAGGTTTTATGGCCAGCAAAAGTGTTGCTGGCCAGGAAACCATGCACAGCAGCATGAACGCAGAAAGAAGATGCATATAGGCTGCAAGGGGCAAACCTGCTCAGCGTGATTCCATGGGCAGCTACACTAATTACTAGGGGTGAAAATACTGCAACAACTGCAGTATGAACACATTATAGAAAAGTGTACTGAGTGCAATGGACTCTAAAGCAATTATTTTCCAGAACGAAATAATGGAGGGGGAGGGAAAACGGCAAGGGCAACTACAAGGGAAGGTATATTGGGCAGGTAAACTGTGCTGATGGACATGTGCACAGACATGAATGATAGGAATGAATAAAGAGGAAGAGGGCATGATAAATATGGAAATGTCCCCAAGATAGGATATGTCAATGTATGTACACTTCCAAGACAAATTGGTAGCATAACATTAAGCACATAAATAGATAGTACAAACTGCTGTTTACCCCTCTTGAACAAGTATATTAGGATATAAACACACATGAGGGTATATATGAGATGGTCACACAAGGTTACATGTCAATGGAGGTGAATGGTTGTGATATAAACATCACCGAAATGGTCACTAGAGTGGACACTTAGCAAGGACAGTATACATTATGGGGTTTATGTACATACTCCAGAGATCTGCAAAATGACTTATTTGAATATGACTGACATGTCATCATAGCTCTCAATCAGTCAGGGACAAATAGTAACAGACTACTGGACAAATGTAGAAAGAAATAGGCACAATCATGGACACTTTTAAAATATTACAACCTTTAACCTGTGACATACAGAATATGTGATTTAAATTATTATACTTGTTCTGCAGTAAAAGATACATACAACTGTAATAATTCTAAACATTTTATAAGGGAAATTCACCACCCCTTCCTCAAAACTAACCACATTTTGGAGGATTTAAGAGGGACAGTGTTAAATCTGGATTTGAAATCAGGGGCAATTCTGGCAAGCTGAGAGGTTTGCATGACAAATATGCCACAATCTCCATCCTGCAAGAATCAAACCCATGCCATCAATGTTATCACTAAGCTGTGTATTTACTGGGTACAACACAGAAAGATGTATCACACATGGATCTAGTGGAACACCTTGAAGGGAAGTCTGCACTGTCAAATCCTAATTGGTATGCAACCCAGAGAATATTTCTGTATGACCTATTAGATGTGGGAGCTCTCTGTGCCAAACGTGATGCACATGACTAAAGCATCCCTGCCTGACATAGATATCAGCCATACAGATAAGAACACATACAAACACCACACTATTATGGATGGATTCCCTACTCACAGCTGGGTAATGCATGCATCTGCCACATGTAATAGCAATAGATATTATTTGAAGCATCTGCAATTGATGTGTGAATTAAGAAGTGATCTGTGATAATGAATGATACAGCAGTATGTGAGACTGATGGCAATGCATCAGTTATGGCCATGTGCACAGAAATTACAGCAGTGCAAAGTCAAGTGTCAATGATCGAGGAAGCTGTCACTATAATATTCTACAAATACCAAACAATACACAGAGCGCACTCTGAAAGTACTTGTTAAACCTCAACACATGTGCCACATGATCACTGTCCCCCTGGCATTGCCAGTGAAAAATGTTATACAGCCATTACATCCTAACATACATCCATATGTGTTCATGCAAACTATTAAGTGGTAATACTGATGTGATGTAGTGGTACATCCATGTTGCAATACAGTGACACTATAGCTGTAGCTATGCTACAACTGGACTTCAAGCTGTCCATCACCTCCAAAAAAAACTTGGGTATAAATCACTTGCAATACACTGAAACTGTTAACACAGTCATACAACTCTACCAAACACAAAAACACAAATTAACAAACTTACTCTACCAAATAATCTCTATTTCACTTCATTACACTAGTTGTACATCATATGCCTATATGTTTTTCAGTGGAATTGTGTGGTTGAGGGCCCTGGCACCATATATGGACACATTACAACTGAGGTGGATGCAGTTAATGTAGAACAGTTAATGATATAAATGCTGGCAATCACACAACGCTGCTGGGAACCCCTGTATAATCCTTGTGAACAGCAACACAATAGTTTTACAATGACTTCACCAAGGTTGCAAGTGGATGTCAAAACATCATATGTCTGTGTACATAACAGCATTACAACATGTTGATGAACCCAAGTGTATGTGCCATGTAATCACTATGACATAATATTGTTGCATGTCAGATAACATTTCCAGATGTTAGGTATACACATGCACACCTGTGCCACACTGCAGCTGTCACTGTAATGACTGAATGAGAACTGTGTAGAATGTGGATATATTTCACTATCAAAACACATGCCTTAGTAAGGCAGCAATATGCATAGCATCATCTTATGTCCCCAGGCCTCAGCAGCCATATTACTACATCTGATACGGAAGGAACACATGACCAAATGGCTGCAGCAGGCATCAGTACAATAGATCAAATCCCATATTGGAATAGACTGTTGTAGGACTGCAGTACATCCACACCATAACATAGCAAATGTGGGTGACAACAACATCATGTGCAATGTTTATAGGGTCATCGGAGACTACTAGGCTAGTGGCCAAGAGCCCATACAATCTTAGCCATTATTATCCCATTTAACCCAAATCACTATCTCTAGGTGAGGAAAGATAGAAGGGATATGTGCATATCTGCATGATTTTATTACAAACTGCCACTGTGCATATGGGACATGGACACCACCCTGTGATTGAATCAGCAATGACACATCCAGTGGTCTGGAGATTGCACCATGTGGGGCTCTGCTTCATGATGTGTGCATTCATTTTTGACATGGTGACATCCTCAGTGTTCCACAGAAAGGATGTCATGAAGATAGAGGGAAAAATGGGATGCTGGATTCAGGGGACTATGTAAAAGATTCTCCGGAGTGGGAGTCAAATGAGAACAGATTCAAAACATCATACAATGACCATAATATCCCACCAACCCATACACAAGCTGACTAAAGTCAGATTCAAACACCATACCTGTCTAGGCATGCAAGCTTAATTTCATACAATGTAAGACTAGCACCCCAGCAGAAGTACAAAATGATGACATCATCAGTTTATGCTGAGAAGATGTTGGGAAGAGTGTCTGACATAGATGTGGATTCACATCACAGTGTAAAATTATCTCCAGACTGATAATTGAAGGAAGACAGCAGTAGGTAAGCTAATGCTGACAAGAGCCTACATTGACTGCTGTGAAATTAGAACATACAGCTATCTAGTTACACAAGCTAGAGAACAGTGTTTAATGCTAGCACCACCAGAGAAGTTGAACTTAAAAACCATCAGAGTGCACTATATAGAAGATAAAATCATCATTGTATGCTGAGAAAAGGATGTTGGGAGGGGTGTCTGACATAGCTGTGGACTTCTATCCCAGTGCAAAATCGTCTGCATACTGACAGTTGAAAGAAAACAGCAGTAGGTAGGTTTATACTGACAGGAGTCTACATCTAAGTTGACTGCTGTGACATTGGAACTCTTACCTACGTAGGTTACACAGCCTAGAGAGCACAGTATTTACTACTAGCACCACCACAACAATCTAAACATAAGATTGTCAGAGTGTACCTTATAAGGGATGACATCATCATAGTGTTGCAGGTAACATATATTGTTATGAGACTTGGGTGTAAAGCCAGAATTTGTGACATGATTCTGTGAGTGCAATTTGCAAAAGTACGTATAAATACATCCTGAAAACCTAGATCAAATAAGCTGTCATGAATGCAAAAAGACAGACATGTACCTGTTTTTCTGGATCTTGTGTAGATGAGACCCACCCCCAACACACACACACACACACACACACACACACACACACACACACACTTGGGAAACACCAATATTGCAATGATGGAGTTATGTGTCTTCATATTCAGATGAATGTATGTCCACATTAATGCAAGTTACTAATAATATCAGTGAGATATAATCATGCATGACCAGTGTCCACTGTCACTATAAACCCATACCAAATGTAACAATCCAGTTAGACTATGTAATTCTGGAGTCTGATTGACAATGGCCCAAGTACTGATATATCATTTGCAAGTGCATTGCTGCAAGGTACATATGAATAGGTGCTCAGTCAAGCACACATGTTACTGCCCTGTATTGGAGGATTACAGCCCAGTAACCAGAGTTCGACATGCTATACACCTCCTCACAAAGTGCATCACTAAGAAGCTGATTCCCACAGATGATGGCAAAGTATTAGGGCATGCATGATTTGATTTTCAGGAAATTAACTTGGACTTGTGAAGTAGCAGTGTCCACTGTTGCTCATTGCCAAAATGCACAAATAGGGATATATAGTAACTGACCTGACAGAGGCTAACTGCAAAATGCATCTGTTTGTTGATAATGTTTCAGGTCTCAGATCTTGTAAGATATGTTATGGGTGAAATTGCTGACAGTTAGTATGATGTGCATGCTGCCAACTATCTTTGAAAAGCTGAGGCCAAAGCTTTATTACACAAATAACTGTCGGCCTTGCCTTCCCCATTTGAGTGACTTACACATGTAAAGAGGGGTGGAGTGAAGGGGTGAAAGAGAGACAGACATACACATAACAATGTTTGGTGTAATGGAACATTCATGGACATGTCTTAAGTGTGTTCTCTTTATTAACTTGCCATGCTCTGTAGCATGAAGTGGCTGATATAGAGGTAAAGAAGGGTTAGGAGAGGGACAACAGGCTTATGACAAGCAGTACAAGGTTGGATGAATATGTGATAGTTGTGGGGCTGGCTATCACTTCAAATACTCTTTTCTGGCCAGTATTCATTATATCTCCATGAGAATTCAATTCATAACTGTGCCAAATGTTAACATGTGGTTGATTAAACATATCATAGATATATAAAATCAAAATAAGAAATGATGTGAGATGCACCTGGAATCAAACCCTTGATGCTATGGACAAAAACATCCCTCATTAAAGTGATTTATGTCAACATTCCACATACCAAGTTGCACTTTGTCACATCCAGCAGTCTAAGAACTGACAAAGTAACTTTCAAAGTAGTGCCTTTACTCAGCTTTAACTCTATAGTATGTTCCTCTAGTGCAGGAAATGTAATCAGTATTGGGTGGAGATAACTGGTCTAGTGCAACTGATGGTAAACAGCCATTCACCACCACTTGGCATTGGTGTACAATGCAAAACTCCACTGAAATGCAGAGGACAAGAAGTGAAGGCTTCTTTATGGGCCATGTGTGTTGTGTGTGATTCTATTTTTTGGCCAAATTAAAAGTGTAAAAATGGGGTTGATAGGAAAATGGTAAAAGGAGGAGGCAAACAGAGGGAAGAAAAAGAGGAAGCAATACAATCATTTTCAGGAGGGGATTGGGAGAGAACCATAGATATCTACTTTTAACCACAGTAATGTATACAGGTAGACAAAACTTGATGAATATGGACTGCCACCACAACACGGATGAGTGACAACAACACAATGATGTTGTCAAGAAGACAGATATGTGGAGAGCAATTTTTTTCTTGTTTGTTTCAAAAAGAGAGACATGTTGGGGAAGGGACTGAAGAATGTGAGGGCCAGGTAGGTAGGGTAGGTGAGAAATCATGTGCGGACAAACAGAACATACAAGACAAACACAGGGATGGTGATGAGCACAAAAAGGTTGGGGGACACCATGATTGGGAATAGCTAGGGAACATTGGAGGCACATGCCAGTCAAGTGTAGAAACACTGAGAATCTAGTCCTCACCCTCAGAACTGTCATCACTGTCCTCTTCTTCAGTTGCCTGTGAGACTCTTGAAGTGGGTGTCTTTTTTCAATTTTTAGGAGCACCTTCTCCACTCTACTGATGCAGGTACCAAGGTCATTCTCTATCAGATCTCACACCATCCCTGACAGCTTTTGGCAGGTGATATAATCACCACCTTCACCAGTACTCCCAGAGGGTACCACTGCACCATTAGCTGGGACACTGCTACCTGACAACGACTGGCCAGGTAGATCAGGGGTTGTGGAGGCAGTACTGCCAGATTGTGTGTCAGAGGTGTTGGATGTTGGTGCAGCAGCTGGTAGAAGGTTGGCAGGCTGACCCACAGCAGTTGGTCCACCTCCCTGTGCTAAAATGCATTTGCTTTGTTGACAGAAAAGTTTGACATTAGAATGGTGTAATTCTAGGTACCCACCCCAAGAAAATAAAAAAATAAAAAAAGAGAGAGAGATAAGGGGTGGGTGTGAAATAAAAAAAGAGATGATTAGAACCAAGAAATTTCACATTCATTCTTTATTACAATTAATATCCATTTATTATTATCCTAGCTATAGAGCTTTCACACTCCTAAAAGTGATTGTGAATTGTTACAAGTAATCCTTGGAATATGTGCATATTCCATAGATGCTTTCAAAGATACTGCAGAGTAAGTTAACAACATGGCATTAAAGCCAATATTGCTGCATTTCAATTGTAAAAATATTTGTTGAATGATACTATATAGGCTAGTTGTGGCTATTGAATCAACATAATCAGAATACACTACTACACTTGCCTAATGCAATCACCCACAGCTACAGGGGTAAGCATGCATGCTTGCTGTTACAGTTAAAATATGCATGCTAAAGTTGCTACTGATCTATGGAATCATAATAATTACTACAATCACAGTCAATTGTGCAGACAAACTTCTTCCCTATGAGACTCATCAGTCTCTTGGCATGCACTTCCCTGTTCACCACAATTTCCTCTACAGCTGTAAAATAGAAAATGACAGGAGAAGAGACATGAAAGCATTATTCATACCAGTCTTGGCTATCTGTACCATCCCATATCATTTCAAGCTGCTTGATCTGTATACTAGCACAACTTGGGGCTGTTAGCAGGTCTAAACTCATCCAGCCTCTGGTCAAGTTGCGCCTACCTGTGCCACTTAAGGTCACTTTAGTGGTGCTTACACTGCTCTCCAGTGCATGGTTTGCCAGTCACACTGGAGACAGCCTTGGTTAGGCTGTTCCAAGCTTCAGTCTTGTACTGAGACCCAGTATAGTTCCCCTGCAGCAGCCTTCAGCTGTAGTGCTTGATGAGGAGTGCAACAAAGATTTTGGTCTCCTCCACACCCCACCATCATCCCCATCTCCTGTTGTACCTTCAGAGGTCATCCAACAATAGTAGCAATGGTTTGGCACCAAATTGTCTTCTCACTTTTTAAGAACAGTGCACAATCACACACAACTATGCTAACTGTATTTGCATATGATAAGCAAAAAGAGACATTGTCAAACAAAGAGGAAGAGGGTGTATGAAAGAGCAATGATGATGTGAAACTTGGCAGTGATCTTTGGGATGTGCAATGCTATACCTGATCACACTTTGGCCAATGGTCAACACTGAAATGCTCAATGGCTTGGCTTTTAAGCCTTGACTTTGGATGGATCAATGACATGACTTCGCACATATTTAGTTGGGACTTGCACACTGTTAAAAGTAATTTATACAAGGTGGGATTCAAACCTATGTTAAAAAGAATACACAAATTTTCACAGAGGTAATTATTCCTCATTGCCACAGAAGAAGTTTTCAGCAGACGTTGTCATTAAAGATATACAACTTAAAGAGTAACTGGTGCTATACATTAATTAGGCCTATATGTGTATGACATTAAAAGGTCCTGGCTCATGCATTCTCAGGTGTGATGCAGGACCAATGTCTGACAATATATTGGAAATGGATAGACTTGCATTATTTCAGTAATACAGTTTGTAATTATGATATAAACCTTACAATATATTCTGTTTTACAGTTATAATTGAGTTGTTGGAGGGGTCTAGGTGATTGTCTGCAAACTATTGTGTTCATCAGAGATAGGCAACTGCATTTTTGTTATATAATCATCATTGTCATGCTAAACCTGTTCACTCATAAACAACTGGGGTTCATATGTTAGTCATTAATGAGCTATGATACCTGAAAAGTATGTATATTCAGCAATAATGATACTTTTCTGTCAATTAACCTGCTATTGTCATGGGGTATTACCTATATAATTAAGTTTGTGAGCAATTGCAGTGGGAGACCCTTACCAAACATTACAGTCATCTGGATGTGAACCATGGCTTTACTTTGTTCTCATCATAACCTCACTGCACTTACACCTGGTGCCACAAAGAAAGGCAGATTGAAAGTGCATTTTCTACTCCAGTATTGTCCAGAGAGCTGGTGACCTTGCATCAGCGTTGAGCCTGTTTGTGCAGAGGAAGGTGAACCAAATTAAATTTTTTCATTTTTTTCTTAAGCAATGAACCTTGTTTGCGTACAAGTAGGCAACGCACACATGGAAAAGGGAATAGTGAATACATGATAGCTGTAACCACCCATTATGACCCCATCACTAAAAATATTTACTGTGGGACTCAAACTCTGCTTTAAATGTGTTCTCTCTTTTGTTACTCACATTTATACCTTGAACACAGACAGTCATGTAACAGGTGGAATTTCTGTAATTATCATCTGTAGTGCTGAATGCCGCCATGGTGGTGCTGCGGTAGCATTGTCACCTCCCAGTAAGACGCTGTCAGGTTCGACTCTCAGCTAGGACGTCTTCTGCATGGAGACATGCGTGAATGGGCGTACCTTCGTTGAAGGTTGTGCATCAGAGCTGGCAACTTGGCACGTAAAAATCAACTGCCAATCATAAGCGGACTGGAGTTCTGCTGTGGCGACCCCTAACCGGGAAAAGCTGAAAGACACAACAATCATTTGTAGTGCTGACCATCACCCAATCCACTCTGTGATTGGGCTCTAGCAGGTGACTGAAATTACATTTTTTACTTTTTCCTTAAGCAGCTAACCCTGTTTGCACTATGCAACATGTCACACACATAGTAAATGCAAAAAATAAAAAAATGAAAAAAAAAAAGAATAAAAAGGGAAACAAAGGTTAAACAATTAGGCAGCTGTGGTTTTGAACCATAAGACCATTACAATTACACAACACAGTTGTAGTGGGTTATCGCTCTTTGCCACAGACACAGCTTTACAATACCAATCAAATCATGTGTGAACAAGCAATTCATATTTCATATCCAGTATTAAACAGTTTATACAGTTGGGCCTGCTCAGTTAACTGTAAATGTGTAGATAACATATTTAGTGGAATGAGTGATCACACAGTATTTATGAACATGTTTTCAAAACTTTGTATTCTGAAACTCCTTCCCTTTTATCTGCTTTACTATCAGGCATGCAATCTTAGTGCATATTCTCTCATTTTTCTTTCAAGGCGTGATACAAATACATGACTGTGAACAACAGTTTTCAGCAAAGGCAGGAAACTGTGCTATTATGCCAAGGAAATATCCATGTGGGGTTTGATTTTGTTTAAAAGCTCACTGCAGTTAGTTCCACACATTTAAGTGTATCCTCACTGACACACCCACTTCAGTGAAGGGTGTCTGTGTATTACTGTTCTGCTTCAGTCAGAATACTTATTCACAGTTACAAGCCATTAGCACCAAACAATGGTGTGGAGTCTACACTATCTTTACATCTTCTACACAAAGTCAGAAGTGGGATTATCAGCAATTCTAATGAGTTCACACCACATTTGCATCTTCAGAAGACTCAGAGGTTTGAATCTACACTAAAAAGTAACCATGTAGCTAGGGAACTTGTAGATAAGGAGACTGTTTTCAACCATGCTTATTGCTCCACGTGTGAGAATGTATGGATAAGAAGACTATTTGGATTGCTTTTTCTATAATGGGTATTTCAGTTGCATAGGGCAGGTTATTTAATAAACTGCATAAGTATATATTACAGATATCAGTCATGTCAGATACTGATGGCATTGCTGGACTGCTCACACGCATTCTGCTTAGCTACAGTTATAAGTATCATTTATGCAGGCATATGACATTCAATCATGCTCTTACACATTTATTTTTCTAGTACAGGTTCCAGACTTACATTGACTGTCCCTCGTTTACAACTACTGTCATTCAGAGCTGGCTCTTTCTAATGCTAGCAGTACACAGACATTACATTGGGAAAGTAAAGGTTGTGAGCATTCTCTGGCATCAATTGTACTCTATGTATGTGCATAGGATGAAAGGTATACTACTTAAGTGGTCAGCATGTGTGCTATTTGTTGCCTCTTGGCCAGGGCAAGGGCATATTGTGCATGTCTACATCTAACTATGCCCACAGCAACTGTGGCTCCCCTTCTGATTCCTCATCTATATTTGGATATGATGACCCTGGCAGTGGTAGTGGAATGTGTGTTACTACCCCCTTGTGTTCCTGCTGCACCTGTTTTTGCAGGATGATATTGTGTAGGATAGCACAGACTGTAATAATTTTGGCATAAGTACATGGGATTGTACTGCAGTGCCTTCCAAGTATCTAGGCACCAAAATCATGACTTCAGTAGCCCAAACACACACTCTATGAAGTTTCTTGTTCGAGCATGTGGCTCATTATAGCATTCCTCCATGGATATGTGTGCATTTCTGATGGGCATCATCAGCCATGGTTCCAATGCATACCCTGCATATCCCAGTAAATGACCTTGTGGGACATCAACCCTGGAAAACCTCTGGTAAAGTTGCAAGGTGTGCCAGATATGGCAGTTATGATAACTGCCAAGATTGCCAGCACACACATTCATGATTATTCCCCTAGCATTATACATGACCTTGCAGTTAAGGAAGTGGAACCCTTTATGTTGATATAGACTCTTTCCTGTTCCCTGGGTGGTGATTTAAATTTAATGTGGGTGCAATCTATCACACTCAAGACTTCTGGGAAGTATGCTACAGGGTAAAAACGCAGAGTTCTAGCTCTGTCCCCGAGGGTATGGGGGAAATATATATAGTCACTGGGATGTTGTAGTATAGCATTCAGGAACCAGTGTACAATCCTGAATACTAATGACTGTGACACCCGCAGAATGTCCCCTGTTGCAGAGTAGCTGGAGTATGTCTCTATCCACCCTGCCATTCTACTATTTCCACTTCATTCAGACCCTGAAAAGTTAAACAGGGTCCTCCTCCTTGCCTGAGGTCTGTCAGCCACAGCACCATAGAGTTAAGCCTATTGCACATACACATGCAGAAGAGCAAAAGCAGCCCCTAACATTCTTTCTTTCCTGTGTAGTTTCTGTGGCAGTATTCCAAAGGGTTTTGGAGTAAGGGCAAATGGCTATAAAGAATGTGCACAATTCGTTTATAACTTGGGGAATGACTAGTTCTTCCAACTTAGATTGATTAAGTAGCATATAATTCAGCTGCTTATGCACTCATTAGAATGCCACAATGTTTATCAGGTTTGTGTGGCTCTACACTTTGTGTTGAGCCATTTACTGAATACAAATTAACACACTATCATGTGTGTGTTGCACTGCGACATGAACAAGATGTGACCAAATTTAGTAGGGTTTATTGAATCCAGCTCATAGTCTTTATTAGAAAAAAAAACTTGCAAACCATGGTATCACTTATGGTGGCTTTTTTCAATGTGTATTAACTGAAATATGGTGATGCCAGTTTAAATACATTACTAAACCTACATGCTATTAATTAATTTGTGAACCATATCAATGTTCATGCAACATCAAACTTCTTTTTAAAAAAGGTGTACTTATTTTCCCATGTCAGACAATTTTCTAAACAATAATTTGTATAGTATATTGCATTTAAAATAATACAACATTCAAAAAAAATCTGCATAAGTTTACAGTTAAAAATGTCAAAAGTACATTTAGCTGAATTTTATTTGTTGGTGAAAAATACTGAATGGTCAAAATGTCACAAGCTCATTTGACTGAATGCTTCAAAATTTTCAAAGTTCATTTTTATAGTGTTTGTTGGTAGGATTATGAAATTAAATGTTTGAAAAGGTTATACTGGGTGGTGTGTGTGAGCATTCATGGAATTTAGGGTTGGGGTAAGGATTACATAAGGGGATAGTTTTACTTTTTTCCATGCTTGGTATTGTGTATATATTCTGTGTATTATTGTCTTTTGTAGTGTTACTGTTAGGGAAAGGTTTATAGTATTGTAATGTATAGGGTTAGGTTTAGGGGCAGGATTAGGGTTAGGGTTAGACCCCTGCTCACCTTACTCACTTGTGCTAACCCTAACCCCACCCCTAACCCTAATCCTACACATTACATTACTAAAAACCCTTTCCATAACAGTACCACTACCAAGGCAACACTTGATCTACGTTTTATGGTTGGGGTGTATGATACTGGGTACTGGGTAGAGTTTTTCAATACTTTGTGATTCCATATGTTGAGTGCTCGGCATTTTATGGTTTTGACAAAATTAAGTACTGCTTTTTTGACAAAATGAGCATTCATTCAAATGAACCATAATCCTACATAAATATGTTAGTGCTTGATCACCCCTGGAACCTAGCGTCATGCAAACATGTTCTAAATGTAAAACAGGTCCTTCATTTTACTATTAAAGGAATATGATATTTTTCTCTACCTTTTATTAGAAAATATCAAACCATTTCAGTAAAACTAGGAAATTTGATAGCTCCCAAATTAAGAATCCAACTTCTTTCTTTGTTTTTCAAAATATTTTGCTTTTTTGTTTTAGTCAAATGAGTATTACTACATACCTTATCTAGACATATGAAAGTATAAATGTCTGTTGGGTGTTTATTGATATGTTTAAATAAAGTGCTTATTTCCTTCTTACAAATAATGTCATTGTTGTGGAGAGAAATCCTTTGCTTCCACATCTGTGGTATTTGATCCACATATAAAGTGCCACATAAGCAAACCATAATGTAAATCACCAATTGTGTTGTACAGTTGATAAATGTTCTAATTACATAGGTTCAAGAAATAGTAGCTGATCTAAAATAATTAGTTTGAAATATCCTTTTGCAGTAGGCACAGTTACCATATGGGTAGCTGCCCTTTATTATATTCGTAGTCTCAAGAACCACATTATGTTTTTTCTTTAAACTGGAAAAAAAATTGCAGCTATTGTCTTACCTCTCCTTTATGTAATTCTACTATAACAGACTATTCAAATACAAGACAAAAGTATAGAAAAGTGAATACAATCCATGTAGAAATAGTGTTATTTCTACATGGAGTGAATGGTGTCCATAACCGCATAGCCTTAACAGCAGCATGCCTTTGATATTAATGAAGGTCCGCTACTGAGAACTGCTTTGCAGATACAAACACTGAATGAGTGCAGAGGGCATGTTTCAGTAGTGCTCGCAGATCCAACACACCCCCTGCACTCTGAAAGTGCCGTATGGCACTTTTGAAATGCTTTCAGTGTCCACAGACACTGAAAGCAGGAATTTAAATGGAAAGCAATGCAGGGCATGTGTGACAGGTACTGTCACACACACCCTGCATTGCGAAAGTGCCGTACAGCATTTTCCATACGTCTCAACCTCTTAGAGCAAAAAAATCTGGAAAAGATTAAACTGATGGGGGGACATACATCTCAAACTCTTAGAGCAAAAAATCTGGACAAAGCCTAAAATGATGGGGGGGGGCATACCTCTCAACCTCTTACAGTACAAAGTCTGGACAAAGCCTAAAATGATGGGAGGCATACCTGTCAACCTCTGAGAGCAAAAAATCTGGACAAAACCTAAAATGATGGGGGGCATACCTCTCAACCTCATAGAGTAAAAAATCTGGACAAAGCCTAAAATGATGGGGGCATACCTTTCAACCTCTTAGAGCAAAAAATTTGAACAAAGCCTAAAATGATGGGGGGCATACCTCTCAACCTCTTAGAGCAAAAAATATGGGCAAAGTCTAAAATGATGGGGGGCATACCTCTCATCCTCTGAGAGCAAAAAATCTGGGCAAAGCCTAAAATGATGGGGGGACAAATAGGGGTAGATTTGAAATATTGCCCTTACAAATGTAAAAAGTTGATAGAGGAACAGGGTTTGTATTAACATAACATGTTCAGAAGGATTAGAAGTCTGAAACTCAAATGCATGCCATTATGTAGTGACTTCAATCCTGATATTGCCCATACAGACTTAGAGAGTTGATAGAATGACAGGTAGTGCATTACCAAATATGAATTACAATTAGTATTAATACATGTAAATAAGTGCTTGTATTATTTTTTTTCCATTCTAAATTAAGTTTAAGCATAGTTGAGCAGGTTTACCTATCACAGCTCTCTGCTCAGCATTGCATAAACATTTCATAGGAGCTAAATACAAATGTATAGCTAAAATTTTACTGGCGAGATAGCATAGTGGTTAGAGTCCCGGCTTTGTATGCAGCAGTTTGGGGTCTGAGTACCAAAACAGGTCCTTTATTTTTACATGGGAAAGCATTGTTAAAATTAGTTTTTTATTTTAAATTATTTAGTAACTGATATTTGTTAACCAGGGAAGTGTAGGTAGCTCAAAATGGAAGTGGCAGTGCATATAACATGTGAAATCACCCTTGTATGCACATATGTCCCCTACAGTAGTCACACCCCAAGGTAATGTAATGAAAGCACATAGGGGGACGTCATGTAAAGTAAATCATATACACTTAATATGTCAGTAATGATTAATTAATTTACAATTCTGATATTTTTTTCTTAAATGAAAACTAAGCAATGCTTAGCAGTGCTCAGCAGTGCTCAGGTTGTTTGAGCATTGTTTAGACATTAATTCTAAGCAGCAGTCAGCCCATCTAAGTGGATTTGCACACTGCTAACCACTGCTCAACATTTTCCCCTTTAAGCACTGCTCAACTCAGCTTAGTGGATTTGCGCACTGCTAAGCTGTGCTCAACATTTTCAAAATGGTCCAATGATGGCCAAGGACAGGAATATGGCCTTATTTAAACTGCATAGGTGGGAATACAGCCAGAACCTGTTGTAGTTTGATCTGTGCAGGAACCATGTCTGGTGTTGGAGAGGGAGCGAGCTTTTGGGCCCAGTGCTGGGGCATGCTGGAGTCCAGGGTCATGGCTGGACTTCTTGTTGAACACCATGATGACAGACTGCTGCAGAGCCAGTACCAGGGCTCAGAGTACAAAGCAGAGGCCTGGGACCATCTGGCATGTGATCTCACCAGTGCTACTGGAATCCCCTGAACTGATGAGCAGGTATGGCATCATTATGCCTACCTAAAGCATAGGAAGGTGACTCTCTTGGCCCAATGGAGCCAAGATGCTTGGGCACGGAATGCTCCAGTAGTTTGTAAGTATCCCAGCCATAGCTGTACCAAGTTCTAGCCTGAGTATGTGATAGACAGATATGGATAATGTTTATTTTTTTCCCACTTCAGCTGCAGCAAAGAGGGCTAGCAATGTGCCGACCCATGCTGACAGACTGTCAAGGCTGCGCCGACAGGCTGGTGAGTACAGATCTATCTTGCAGTGTATAGTGCAATAAATAAGGAGTATATTGTCTACTGCCAGTAGGTTAGTGTGTTATGTGTCTACTGAATAAATAAAATTTGCCAGACAAATATTGCTCAACAGGATATGCAGTAGAAAAGCACTGTGTTATATTACTAAAATAAAGAATTATACCACAAACTGTTGTGTTTACTCTGGTATGTTGCTGCAGAAATAAAATGTGTACAGGTTCTTCACAGCAAATATGGCTTTGACAGCATGAATTAACTGAGGTTGTTCTGAGAACCAGCTATTATGCAAAACAGTAGATTGTGGAGCTGTAAAACAAAATATGAATGAAATATGAAATATGTTATGCACTAAGATCTGAACCCTGGAATGCAATGTGTAATGTATTATAGTGTGTTCCCTGCAGCATTGCCTTGTGTTAATCTTTGCTTTCCAGATCGTATTATTTCAAAGGATTAATACACAGTACACTAACCATCTGTCATGCATGAATCTCAGGATTACAAGGACAGACTGTCTAACCCACAGAGTATTAGGCAGAAATCAGTCAAGCAAGAGACAGCAGTTCTCCAGTAGCTCAGTGTGATGAGAAACAGCCTTGTTGTTCATTTCAGCACACCCAGAAATGGTTTGAATCCAGGGAGTGGTACTGAGTTGTGTACATATATACACTCAAGAAATCTTGAATATTTGTAGAAACAGTCAGATAGTGGTAACAAACATTTTCTCCACAGGTCTTACAGGTAAAAAAATGTTTGTAGTAGTTGAATGAAGGGTATACTAATACACCATGTACAACTGTTCCACTATCCAACCCCATGCCTGCAAATGACAGCAGGATAGGTACAAACACCATGCACTCTTCCCGATGCATGCCTCTCAAGTGTCACGCTGTCATGGCTAATGGTCACTGTTGCCAATAACCTTGGACACAGATAGGAATCCAGGTAAAGTATGCTAGTAGCAGACTCACACATCAGTGCAGGGTACCCCTTCTTTGTCAGATATGTAATCCTGAGATGTACAGGCCCCCTCTAATAATGTACCCATAGTTGTCACAATCTGCCCCATACCATTACAGGTTGACAGTTTAAGAGGTATGTATGTGATACAGAAGCTATGGGCCATAGGTGGATGTAAAGTGAGACAGACCTGTAGAGTACTGAGCAGTGCTGTTGTGAAAAATAGAAGCCTATACAGTTGTTAATGGACTTTTTTCTCTCACCCCCCCTCATCTGCATCACTAATTATTATTCATATACCATGGGTATGTTTTTCTCAAAAACTAATGCTGGGATTCATGTTCTATTATTGTACATATATTTAATTGGTTGCAAATTAACATACCTTGTTCAAATACCATTGTAGGTGGCATGTTGCCATCAATGTAACTGGCATGCTGTTACAATGCTTACTGTTGTTCCATTTATGCATGTGTTCTGTTTGCTATGCAACTGCTCTAAATCTGTTGTTTTGGGTTAATTGGAACACCCACACATGCTGTTATAACTAATTTTGAAATGTTTTGTTCATGACTAACCAATATATGCTGGAAAACCTCAACACCATAGCACGTTTGGGAAGGCAGATCCCAATGGATACGCCTGTTCCTCCTTATCTGGCCAAGGCACCGGTCCCCAGCACATCTGGGAACCAACCTGGAACTTCTTCCTCCCCCGGTCCTGTACTGACTTCAGGTCGAACCACCTCAGGGGACAGGGCGCATCCCCCCCAGGTGCAGGCACAGATAGAAGCCCATCACCTGCTGCAAGTTCCAGGATATGGTGCACAGCATCATCTGCTCTGAGTTAAATGGACAGCTGAGCCAGATGGAGGGCCACCTGGCACTGCCCATGGGTGGGGACCTCAGTCCCACTGTAGCCATTTGACGGCTAATGGGCCTCTGACTCCCAACCACCCTCTCAATCCAAGGTGTTTACCCCCCTCATGTGTCATATACTGCCCTGCCTGCTGTCTTGTGTGTCTTGTCTGTCTGCAAATGCAACCTATCCTACCCAACCTACCTCCCCAAACATACCTACAGCCCTTCCCCAACATCCCACTCTCACCTTAATTAAAAAGGGCATCTGTCCCACAAAACAATCATTGCCCCATACATAGCTCTACATTTTGCCCCCATGTCCAGTGACATAAATCAATCTACAGTCAAAGTATTCTACAAATGTATGTTGCCAACACCCCTCCCTGTGAGGTGTGGGGCTGTAAATTCCAAATTTTCCACATCATTCACAGCTGTTGCTGCAAAAGAAATGTAAAGCTATGATCCTTTCCTACACCCATCCTGCACATCTCTAGCTGCTTTTCCTAATGTTTTACCCCCTGCTTGCCCCCATTTCACCACTTTCTTATCACTCTTTGTTTCTTTTCTTTATTTAAAATTAGCACGAGTTTAAGCAGGAATAACAACCGCTAAGCAAAGCTAAGGGGACTTAACCATCTCTTAACATCACTTAGCTTTGCACAAAACTATGCAAACCCACTTCCAACTGCTTAAAAGTGCTTTAATCACTCTGTCTTAATCAGCGCTTGTTCTGCCCAGCAACAAAATGATCAGCGCTGCCAAGTCTCATACCCAAGACCCTGTGCATTACAATCACAGCAGTATACTACTACACCATCTGAGCTGTGGGAATTTGTAATGCTTTTACAAACATATTATGTATTACAGTCATTTAACATAAGGGGAAAAATGCATATCCCTGGTGAAGCCTTAAACCCAGGACTCCTATACACTCCAGTCACAGCAGCTACCACTACTCCACATGAGCTATAATAATTAGTAATGCTTCAGTAAATATATCATGCAGGATGGTTATCCAACATTAGGAAAAAAACTGTGGAATTAGTAATGTTTTATATATATATATATATATATATATATATATATATATATATATATATATGCATATACTCAACCTCTTAGTGCAAGACATCTGCACAAAAACTGAAAAAGTGGGGGGATAAAGGCCAAACAATAGGGATATATTTGAAATATGGATGTTATAAGCTTAGAAGGTTGCTTGAGTATCACAGTTTGTTTTAGCATATATTTTCTGATAGATTTCAAGTCTGAAATACAAATGATTGTCATCATTATTGATGTCAATGCTCACATCATCCCAGTGATTTGTCAGAAATCCACAGTTATGGGGAACAGACGAATATATGAGCCACACATCTGGACAGTCTATAGAAATCTGGACAGTGGAGCGGTATGACTCCAGACATGCAACAGAAAGGAAAAAAACACAGAGAGCTGCCAACCATTTCACCCAGCACCTTCTGAACTACAGTCAGACCAACACAACACTACCCCAAATCAACTCTGGGGAATTACTCATGCATTTGCAAATATATCATGCACTACAGGGATGTAACTGTAGGGAAAAACAGACATCATTGAGAAATTGTCTACCCACAACCATTTGCAGCACAGTCACAGCAACATACCAGTAAGCCAACTGAACTCTAGAGTATAACAACTGTTTGAACAAACATATCCTGATTGCCATTCACACACTACTCCTATATATACTGCCCCAAGTCACAGTGTACTTGGAATCCTGAGGTGTTACAGGACATTTCTCAGTCTGCTCCTACAAACATATACAGCTGATAGACCACCAGCAACTGTAGCAGCATGCACAGTCAGATGGAAAAGGATCTATAACACTTACATCTGCCCCTCTCCCTACTCAGCCCAACAAACATTTACAAACTACACTGTTACACAATCTTGACAGTCTGTTAACAATGGCCAGACATACATAACTCTCAATTGTACAGATTTCAACAGAATGTCCAGGGTGTGGGATCATATTTATGGCCACTGCCTCATAACATTTCTGGGATTCTGCTAAATCACTGGAATGATATCAGGAGTGAAGTCACTAAATAATGATATACCACACCTCTGAACCTCTTACTGAAAGACATCTGGACATAGCCTGACATACTTGGGGGACAGAGGGTCACAAATAGGGACATATCTTAAATAATGGTGTTATAAACTGAAAAAGTTGCTGGTGTTACAGGGTTTTTTGTAACATAACTTATCTGAAGGATATGAAGTCTGAAACACAAATGGATGTCATCATTTAGTGACTACAATCCTCAGATTATCCTACTGATCTGTCAAAAATAGAAATTGTCTGAGGAACAGACCAAACATAAGAGGCCAACCTCTGGACATTCTGCGGAAATCTGCACAGTTGAGAGGTATGTCATATACATATCACTGTCAGACATCAAATCATGCAGAAAATGCATGCCCAGACAAACCCTGTTAATCTAGCACTCTTCTAACTGTATAACAGCAATACTTACAATCTGTCCCTAATTCTTGAACTTTGTCCCCCATTTTGCTGGGCTTTCTCCACATTTCTTGTTCTAAGAGATATTCCCACCTAGTTTCTGTGAAGCTGTAGCTCCCACACTTCCATAATGTTCTCCTCACTGACAAGGAAAAGGGCAAGGCCTACATGAAGGACGTACTAATAGCACTGTGTCGCTATGGCATTGGGTAATGGAAAGACAACACAGCTGTTCTGGATGCAATTAGCAAGTGGGACAGACCAATTGGTGCACAGGCCATCACCTGCTCATGATCATTACCTAAAAAAGGCAGGCTGCTGCCTATGCAAAACAGGTCTGAGTCTTTATATGCAAAGACTGCAAATAGAGAAAGATGAACAAAGAAAGACACACTTCCCAATCACTCTGAGATAACACTACAGTAGTACGACAGGTATAGCAAACAATTAAGCATGTAATGGAATGCAGAAGGGGGGATGCAATAATGGGAAATAGGAAGCTAAACAGTAGCCTCATATTTGTAATCATTTTCTCATAGAGTTGTGTTATTTCTGGCAAATCACTGGCAAATCATTAAAGAATGACGTCATAACATAATAGCATACATTTGAATGTCACATGTCATATCCTTCAGAGTATGCCTGTGAATGCAAAGCCTACCATGGTATCAACTTTCTTAAGTGTGTAACAGCAGTAGTTATAAAGTTTCACTATTTCTGGGTCATTGCCCTCCATTTATGTGTGCCTTTGTCCAGATGTCTTGCTATAATAGGTTGAGAGGTATGACTGAGCTGCAGGAGTGTAAACACAGTGTGCCATACTGACAAACTGCAGAAATGTATATCAAGTATTACCTGTGCACATGTATGTATTAATAGGTGTAGCTGGGAGCCTCAAACATACAGACATGAGTTGCAAAACATCAGGCAAATAAGCTGTACCTGTTTTACAAATGTGTAATCTAAGTTTCAGTGCATCAAACACAATGTCTACAGCTACAGGTTGGTGTATTGCATTGAAACAGAAATGATTACTAGATTGATTATAATTACCAGGTTGAAATTGGAAAAGTGTTCAACTGTGTTATGACTTTGTGTCCAAGACCACAAGAAACATCTATATGATAACCTACATAGCTGTATGGACTCAGCAATACCTGACTTGTAAAACTCACCTCCCCCAAGGTAGAGTAAACCTCTGTGGTGGACAGCAGCAATACACAAACCCCATAATAGGTGGAAATATTGGCTGTACAGGGCCAAGAAGGAGCAGGTGCCAAACTGGAAGCAATCTCACCTTTGTCTAAACAAACACATAAGGTCACAGATGAGTTACTCTAAGGTTAACTATGAGTACAAATTGGACACATCCACCAAGGCCAATCACAATGACTTCTTCACATATGTCTGTAATCTCAGAGGCAACAACCAAATCCACTCTGTACTGGTGGTCAATAACACCACATACACACATGCCATAGCTACAGCCAACACGCTGCAGACAGGTTACCTGAAAACATTACCCCCTGCCCCCCCTCAGTATAGGAGGACATGCACAGCACCTGCCCCCCCTACCCCTTCCTCATAAGGGAGCAGGTCCATAATGCCCTCTCAAAGGCAACAAACTGAAGTCTCTATGGGACCTCATAACATCCCTGGCTGCATCCTACATGAACTCAGGCATGAGCTCTCAGCTCCATTACACACTGCAGTCAAAGCCCGAGAACCAGTGTCATCCCATCTGCACAGAGGACAGCCACTGTCATCCCTCTACACAAAAGTGAAGCATCCACTGACCCAACCAATCATATGGGCATCAGCCTAGCTACCCTGATCTGCAACACCGGTGAAGGCATTATCAAGGACCTTATAAACAGAGACATCTGCAACCTGAAAATGCTGGAGCCCACACAGCTTGGCATTGTCAAAGGAGGATCAGACCTGTTAAACCTGGTCAACATAAATGAAGTTGTAAACAAACACATGGACAAGGGGAAGACGGTGCACACCACCTACCTTCACCTAGCCAAAGCATCTGACAATAATCCACAGCTGGCCATAACACATAAGCATACACAGCTAGACATTGACCTGCATGTTACCAGATGGGTAGCTAACTGGCTCAATGATAGTACCCACTCAGTCAAAGTAGTGGAACCCACCTTTAGTAGTAGACTCCTAAAGAGCAGTGTACCCTAAGGATTTGTCTGGGGGACTCTACTGTTTGGGATATACTCATCTGAGTGCAAGATAAAACCAGTGGCATGTGGCTGACCAGGTTTACAGAGAGCTGTAGGCTGGCCACTGTCTTACATCCCCCTAGTGATTTGAGCATCCTCCAAGAGGCTCTTACCCAAATCAATGACTAGTGCCAGAAGCATTGGCTCAAACTGAATGACAGGGAATGCATCATTATCCCTGTTGTGGTAGATGTCATCCACAGTAGTTATGATGGTGATAACAATGTACTCAGCATGCAATCAGGTGTGGGGCAACTTGTGCACCAAGGTTGATAGCACCCTGACAGTTTCCAAATGTGTTGGCACCATTGTACCAGGGCATCTGGCATCCTCTGACAGCGTTTCCAGACCCTGGGCTAACTGTGGCCCCTGTATGCTTTTAAGAAAAATTGTGCTTGATGCAGATAGGTCTGCACCTGGAAATACTGTGTATCCATTTTTATTCCAAGTGAATGTTTCTGTCCAGTGTCAGTGATGTGGATTCAGGCTCCTTGATTACTGGCCCAGAGTGAGTATGTTACATACAAGAGTAAAAATATACAACATGCACAAAGAGTGACTCTTTTTTTAAGAATCGATAATAAACTAGACAATGTAATAGTGTCTGATGCGACAACAAAAAACAAATTAAGAGACACCAGGATTACTGTCAGAATTAGCTGTAATAAATTCAGAAGTGTAATGTTTTAAATGCTTGTTGCTGAAATAACAAATGCAGCTGACACTCAAGAACTTTATAAATTGTAATGATTAAAAAACACTGAAAAATATGCATACTCATGCATGCCTTTGACACTGCTGTGAATATTAAGAATCACCACCAATGTATGAGGTCCTGTGATGTGTTTCCCTGTTCATGCTTTCAGGTGGAATGTCACATCTGTGGCAACCTTCCTGCTCAGATGCTGAGAATACAGCATACCTCTCAACCTGGAAACATCAAAAATATGGACAAGGCCCATGAAAAATAGATACAAATCCGTACACCGATTAACATAAAATTTGCATACATAACTGTGTAACCTCGCCCATTCTGATGGAATTGTGGGATACCAACCTTCAAATGCAAACTGAAGAACAGACAACCAAAATATGGCACCAGAATCCCCCTGCAGCCATTCCAATGTCCCATTACCTGGCTATTTCGCCCCATTTATCATAAACACTAATGTGCATACTGCTTTACTTCTACAATGATTACTTGAATTTTATGTTTACATTTTATAGCACAATGCACAAACACTACTAGACATCTGCTAAACAAAGTAATACTGTCTCACAATAAAAATAGACTTAGCATTAAAACTTCTCTGCCCTTGAAACTTAAATTCATAAATATTACCTTTGGGCTGTTTTCAAATCATAGGCCCTTGCACACAAAACAAGAAACATAAATGTGTTCTTTGATACACCTTCCTGACTTTATTAAATTATATTCCTTGCATAATACAGCACACTTGTTAGACTTAGACCACATTTTAAATTTATTGTTTGAATATTTTTCCAGTAGGCAATGAAACAAATGCATGAACCAATAATGACAAAACTTCCCAATTCAGATCATTTCCATCATAAAAGTCTACTTCAGACCCTCTCCTACATTCATCCTGAAGCATCAAAACTATCATTGTAATCCAGGTGCTGTTAACTAGCCACTCTTGCTTCTCCACTGTCTGAAGTGGAAACATGTGTTTTATCTTGAGTGCTGGAAAATGTACTGTACTTGTTCAAAAATATTTTCTTATAATGCAGCAGTGAACATAATTCTGATTTTCTGTTCCTGAATTTGGGTTAATGATATTTGTTCCACTGAGGCACAAATGCCTTTGTGCATGACATTTTTCTCACTTCTGTAAGTTCTGTTGTATCTGAAACTACACCCTTGACTTGTTACACTCACCACCTTTAAAAGTACAACAACACAGTACAGCATCAGCAATGCATCTACATACTGTGGGAGTAGACCCACAGCCTTCTGCATCAAAAGCAAGAGTTGAACCTGTTATGCTATTAACAACATAAGCAACACTAAACTGCTCTTCCTCTAAAGTTTTTATCACCTTGTAAAATCCATTCGACACTCAACTGTATCTCTCAACTTTGCAGCGCAAGAAATCTGGAAAAAGCTAAAATTTATTGGGGGGGGACAAAAGCCCAAAAAACAGGGACACATTTTAAACATTGCTTTTATAATTTTGGAAAGTTGCTAGAATAAAATGTTGTGTTACCACCATGCACTTTACTTCCACGTCTTAAACCCAGGACCTTGTGCAATACAGTCAGAACAACATACCACTATGCCAAATCAACAGTTTCCTGAAAGATTTGTAGAATGAAACTTAAATGGCTATCATTTAGTGACTTAAGTTCTCACTTCTCACCATATCTCTGAACGTCTTAGAACAAAAAACCTGGACAAAGTCAATAATGGGCAAAATACAGAATTCAGTTCTCACTTCTTACCATATCTCTGAACATCTTAGCACAAAAAACATGGACAAAGCCAATAATGGGGGAATACAGCCCATTAAATAGGGAGAATTTTTAAATACTGATCTTATAAAGCTGGAAAATTGGTAGAATAAAAGGTTTTGTGTTATCATTTATTTTCTGAAGAATATGAATTCTGAAACTGAAATGGCTGTCAGTATTTAGTGAATTCAGTCCTTCACTGATTTGTCAGAAAAATCTATAAAACCATAGATTTTACGAGGTACAGAACAAAAATACGAGGCATAAATCTGGAAAGCTTTATGAAGTGGTGATGGTTAGGGACTTTAGGCTCTTGTTATCTGTACCCAAGGTACAGGGTTTGAGCCTGAGTACCTCTAGCCACCAGGTATATTCACTGGGGGCATTTTATATACACACACACGTTTCTTTTGATGATTGGTTATTATTCAATAAATAGAATGATATAGCCACAAAGAAAGATGATTAAAACTTCAAAAACATTGTGAGGCATAACTTTAAATAGAATGATATAGCCCCAAATAAAGAGGATTAAAACTTCAAAAACTTTGCGAGGCATAACTTTATGCAATCAAGACTGTTTATTTCAGACACTCAGTTTAAACATTTACCTTCTTCTCATACCTTGACTCTGCTAGGCTAGACCCCAATTCTTAAAGATACACCTGGGTTAAAAAGCACATGTCCATAACCAAGCCTGAGCACAATAACTGTGTGCTAACAAGGTTCAGCATTTTACATTAGAGAATGTTGGACTGGATTGCCTTACATTACTGGACCATGGCTGACTGTACACGTGCCTAAACCTTTAAAAGAAAAGTCAGTCACAAATGTTGCACCACTTTACATTTGCACATACGGCAATGTCAATTTACTTTACCATAGCATTTTTGTAAACACAGGACTAAACAACGCAATCACACACACACACATACACACGCACACACACACACACACACACACACACACACACACACACACACACACACACACACACACACACACACACCCACACACACACACACACACACACACACACACACACACACACACACACACACACACACACACACACACACACACACACAAACATACTACCTCTCTGCCATCAAAAGGACTGCATTATCTCTCTGCCATCAAAAGGACTGCATTACCTCTCTGCCATAAAAAGCTACATCTGCGATGAATTTCTGCTTCTGTTTAAGCTGAGACATAAGAAATAAATCTGGAAAGCCACAACCGCCACATAAAATCCACAAGGAAGTCTTCTGCAGCCTCTGTTCAAGCTGCTACATAATACATCCAAAGAAAGCCCACCCGCTGCATGACTGCAGCTACATAGTCCCTTCTGGCTTGCTGGAGCAGCCGAGAAATACATGCATGTGAGCCTATTGCTCAATTCCGACAGGCTAGTCAACCATTTCACGGAGCTGATGTCATCACGCACATGATTACCTCAGCTCAAAATGCCGAATTAAATTTTTTAAATATAAATAAAGCCGGGAAATCGGAAATTAAGGGGTGCCACTCAGGAATCATGGCGCCCCATTATTTGGACCACAAAACTCGGTAAAAACCGAGTAATAAGGTACTGCTGGGAGGTATGGACTGCAGCAATAATTGACACATTACAACAGCATCACACAGTCCTCTTCAGTCATAGCAGACAGCACCTGTGGGAGCGGACCACCCTATGGACCGAAGTAGTCACAATGTAAACACTGTGGGTCAGCATGGGCGAACCTATGAACAGGTCAGGCACAGGGTGACTGACCTCCTACACCATGCCCAGTGAAGGGCTGCTGCTGTGGCCAGGGACATTACAGACACAGGTGGGGGTCCTGCTATGCAGCCCCCACTGACACCAACTGAGGAGTTCCTCACCAACCTTCGGGCAGCCACTGCACCCCTGGAAACTGTACACACCCATGTCATGGAGGTGGGTGGCACTCAGACAACAGGCGAGGAAAATCCAGGTAAGGCCCCAGTGGACATCAATTCAAAACTGTATCATTCATACTGGCATCCACAGAGTATCTAGACACATATGGGAGGTCAAACAGCATTTGTGTGTGGGGTTTTGTAATGCACACAGGTGCACATTTATAGTGAATGGCAGCAAACTGTGTAGTATCAGAGCTTGTAATGTACATGTGCAGAAATGCATCATTCATCCTGTACAAATGCCACATATGAGTCTGCTAACAAAACCTCTCCCCCACAACTACATAGGTCCTTCTGGTCTGGATGGAGAACAGCAGCCTGAAGCTGGTGAGTATGGAAATGTATTGTTGTGGCTCACCAATGCCCTAGACATGTTAAGGGCATGCATTCTCCATGCACACAACTGTTACTCTTAGCCATATTGCAATATGTGCATGTTCACTTGTGGTGGGGTTAACTGCAGTGCATCGCAGTGGTCATCACAGGGGCCTATTTTCAGGAGCTGTAAAATTTCTGTAGGTGTTGCCACTGTGCTATATAGGTCTACATCAATAATGTGTACATGAGTGCAGTGTGTGCTGGGTGAAGGTCCATCACCTACTACCACTCCTCACATATCTCAGAGGTTTATATTAGTAGCAACATTAAGTGGACATAGCTGCACTGCATGTTGCTGAGGGCCTGTCCAGAGTGTGTGTGTTGTGGTCTGATTGTGTGTCATGCATGTCATCATTCAGATATTGTGTGGTCCTTATAATGGCTTTGTGCCAATTCACTCGCATGTGTGTGCATGCGTGTGGGTGCATATGTGCATTTGCGCATATGTGTGTGTGTGTGTGTGTGTGTGTGTGTGTGTGTGTATTAGCAAACATTATAGTGCAGGTATTAACTTACATATGTTGTCTTCCCCTCACAGGTGAACATGGGGGTCTGGGTCCGTCCCACTCACAACCTGATGTCAGTGTCTTAGTGGACTCTGATAATGATGGTGGTCATAGTGAGGCACAGGTGGGGTTGTCAGGGGCTGAATCTGTGCCATTGGTTGGTATCCCATGTCCACTCACAATGTCCCTGTACACAGTCAACATGCCCCCACATACCCAGTCCCCAGCACCCACAGATAATGGACAGTTGGAAGGTGGTGGCATGGAACAGGCTAGTGTGGTGACTATGACAAGTGTGAGTGTAGACACTCGCCATAGCAAGAGAGCAGGTGAGGTCCCAAACAGGCAGATGGACAGGGGTGATTGAAGGAGGTCTGCTGCTTGTCAAGCCCCTGTCACAAGTGTCACAACAGGTATCACCAGACGCATGTTTTGGTCCATCATGGAAGCACAGGCATGTACTGACTGCAACACCAGACAGATGCTCAGGGTCATGAATGCAGCATTTCCTGCAATGCATGACGACCTCCACTGCATTGGTGATGCCGTACATCATTTTGCTGATGCTGTGGATAGATGGTGGGGTAAGACATTGCCATTGCTTGACCATGCAATGTCTGTGATTGAGCATGTGGTGGGAGTTGGGTGTCGGCCACGTGGTCATAGGTCAGTAACAAGATCAACTGAGAGCCAACGTGACTATGCACATTCACACTCCTGTAGTGGCAGTACCACCAGCACTACCGAAAGGAGGGTGCTGTCCACACCACAATGGAGCAGGCCATAGGCACGTGACCCTGGCTGGTCCCATCAGGGACGTGGATCCAGCAGACAGTAGTCACCATCAGGGAGTAGTACTGCATCTGGTCTTGGGCCTGTTAGTGCCAGTGAGACCCCTGGCAGAACCAGTTCCCATGTCTGTGGCCAGAGATGGTAAACTGTACATCCTGCCATGTATGGTCCACAGCTGTCCAACATACCCCTGTGTAGGGCAAACACATGGCTTGAATGTGTGCATACAAACACTCAAACATCTCTATGACAGGCAGGTACCACCAGACACACAAAGCTCCTCTGCACAGCCCAGTTGTACACCACGCCTCCAGATACATGCACATGATGTCAATCATATGGCCCAGACTAGGCCTCTGGCAAACCCACACCACACCCTGTGCATGTGATTATACCTGCGCCACATCCCTGTTATCCATACAATCAATGCAGAGACATGCTAATATGGGTCTGATGCACAGGGTGACTATAGTACAGTGTAATAATGTAATGCCGTGTAAGGTGCTGTCTGATGGCAATAGTTATGGGTACACATCGAAGTGCATGTACCTTTTTAGCCATGATGCATTACTGCTGTTAGTACTGCTGACTGACTGTAGTCTCACATGCTGTATTCTGTTTGTGTTCCAGGTGCCTGTGTGTCTGCAGGGTGTGGGCCTGCAGACATTAGCAATAATGAGTATGGCAGAGTGAAAGCACAGTGACCTTTTCATAGCCAAGGTACAGCTGTATATGTACATGTTTACCAGGTGTGTATGCATGCAACAATGTGTGAGGGACAATTGGAGTAGACAGTGTGACCTTGCATACATACCCCTTGACACAGCCAGCTAGCCTTCATACATGTCTCCTGTGTGTTCTGTAGTACCACAGGCTCATACTGGCACTAGGTCCCTCACAAGCTTAGCCATTATTTCAACCAAAACAGATTCACTTATCAGCCCCTGTTACCCCTGACATTTCTTTCCTGTCCACTCAACCTTGATGCAGTTGATCAGGGTATGCATGGTACTGTGTATGACAGGTTTGGGGTATGTACTCCTGACACAGGTCAGCCTGTGTTAGTCTAACCTGACAATTACCAGCATGGGTATCTGCTAACCCATATGCAAATCTGGCCTCTCGTGCTGGTAGTGCACACAGAGTCATAGTCCTGTACATGGGGCAGCTGTTGAAGGGCTGAGCACAGCCCCCACCTGCCCAATCTTACAAACGATAGTGCTAAATGCATAAAACAGATACCACAGAGGTAATGTAGTCTTGCAGTGTCTGCCACTACTATTCAAGTAGGTGACAATTGCAGGGGCTGTTAGGATTACCAGTGGTGGGTTCAGAGGGTCTTAACATGGTAGAGCCATCTGACACTCACACACACACACACACACACACACACACACACACACACACACACACACACACACAGACATACACACACACACACATACACACACACTGCTGCCTTGGGACATGCATTGAAACACACATGCACAGAGTTGACACTTCTCAGATTAGATGACCTACCTATTTATGTGCAATACACAGTGATATGACCATTGCATGCACCACAGTGCCTTTCTGTTAGAAACTGTGTAACTTTGCTTGTAAGTTGGATGACATCTGTAGGGGCTGAAAATAGGTTGGCAATGGGGGAGTTCATAGGGGGGAAGAGGCACACAAAATGATATAGCCATCTCATATATACAGTAAAGTCAGCCACAGGGGATGTGCATAAAGAAACACAAACACAGTTGCCAATAGACAGATTAGTAACCCTATGTATCCACTTGTATGTACTGTAGTGCTATGTACACATTACATGCTCAACATAGATTATATGCCTGGGACATAACCCATTACCTCTTACAACACATAATCTTGGGCATGTCTTCATGGATGGTGGGATACACCACCAGAAATAGTGAGTGGTCTCATATATTGCTCCTACAAACCTGGACAAGTGACAGAGTAACTCACTTTGTATCAGCATGATGTTTCAGTCAGATACAATGTCTGATGCTGGCATGTCTGTCACTACAGTAACTGTGATATATTTGGCAATGATATCACATAAATACCCATTGTTAGAGGAACCAGACCACATATAGGTTACAAACAGCTGGATATTCCATATACATCTGTACAAATTACTGGTATGGGCTGTATAATTTAACATGGTGCATGTGAGGCAGATGCCATTAACAGGCTCTTTAAAGTAATGCCATGGGGAGGGAGTCAACAGGCCTTAAAATGGTATAACCTAGACACACAACAGCCACATGGGATATGCATCACACACACTACTATAGTTGTCAGTATTGAGATTAGAACCCCTACCTATCTAATTATTTGTACTATAGTATTATGCAGTTATTGCACATGCCACAGAGCTTAGAGGGCTGAAGAGTGTATACAGATACTTCTAAGCTGAATGACATCAGCAGGCCTTGTAAAGTGGGGCAATGGGAAGTGTACTGGGTGGTACATACCTCAAAATGGTATAACCCACACCCCCAGAGGATATGATTCTCACCCAAACACCCACACACACAGAGGATATGGCTCTCACACACATAGTATCACAGATGCCAGTACTAAGTTTAGAACCCCTATCTAGTTATGTGTACTACAGTGTTACACAGTTATTACACACACCACAGAGCTTATAGGATTTAACAGTGTCCTAAGGTACTTCTAAGGTGAATTACATCAACAGCCCTTGCAAAGTATGGCAATGAGAAATGTACTGGGTGGGAAGGGCCACGAAATAC
Organism: Protopterus annectens; assembly: GCF_019279795.1. Taxonomy (NCBI): domain Eukaryota; kingdom Metazoa; phylum Chordata; order Ceratodontiformes; family Protopteridae; genus Protopterus; species Protopterus annectens. Next base: position 1,673,854,902 of record NC_056739.1, read on the forward strand.
TTTATTCTGCAAACACCTTTACACACGCATACATACATACATACCCATTTGCCAGAACTGAGAGCATAACCCCTGCCTATCTAGTTATTTGTACTGTACTGTTCCGTAATTATTGCACATGCCACAGAGCTTATAGGGCTGAGTGTTGTCCAAAGGTACTTCTAAGGTGAATGACATCAACAGCCCTTGTAAAGTAGGTCACTGGGAAGTGCTATGGGTGGGAAAGTCCTCAAAATACTTCATCCTATAAACATACACACTTCCCAACACTTTTACACACATAGACACACACACACACACACACACACACACACACACACACACACACACTTGCCAGAAGTGAGAGTAGAACACCTGCCTATCTAGTTATTTGTTCTATATTGTCACATAGTTATTGCATGCGCCACAGAGCTTATAGGACTAAGAGTTGTCCAAAGGTACTTCTAAGGCAAATGACAACAACCCTTGTAAAGTAGGGCACTGAGAAGTGTTGTGGGTGGGAAAGTCCTCAAAATACTTTATCCCACAAACTTTGCATACACTCACATTTTCCAGACGTAAGAGTAGAACCCCTGCCTATCTAGTTATTTACACTACACTGTTACACAGTTATTGCATGCACCACAGATCAAATAGGGCTGAGGATTGTCCAAAGGTACTTCTAAGGTGAATGACATCAACAGCTTTTGTAAACTAGGGCACTGGGAAGTGTTGGGGGTGGGAAAGTCCTCTAAATACTTTATCCTACAAACATACACACTTCCAAACACTTTTACATACACATTTGCCAGAAGTGAGAGTAGAACCCCTGCCTATCTAATTATTTATACTATACTGCTAAGTAGTTATTGCACACACCACAGAGCTTATATGGCTGAGAGGTTGTCCAAAGGTACTTCTAAGGTGAATGACATCAGCAAGACTGCTAAAGTAGGGCAATGAGAAGTATACTGAGTGGGAATGACATAAAACTCTTTCACCTACAAGGACACCCACACTTACATTTGTCAGGAGTGAGATTATAACCCCTACCTATTTAGTTATTTGTACTGTAGTGTTACACAGTTATCACATGTGCCACAGAGCTTATAAGGCTGACAAGTGTCCAAAGGTAATACTAAGGTGAATGACATCAGCAGATCTTGTAAAGTAGGACAATGGGAAGTGTAGTGAATGGGAAAAGCCTCTTAATACTTAAGCCTACAGACACACACACACACACACACACACACACACACACACACACACACACACACACACACACACACAAACAAACAAAGGCAGGTGATGTGATATTACAACCTCCACATCAGTACTATTGCAAAATGGAGCTTACCTTCCTGCTGGCATGTGCGACTGGTTACAACTGGTATGCAGCTGTCCACAGCAGAACATCACTCTATGCCATTCAGGGTATCCCTGTGCATGACTCACTCTGTGTGTGTGTCTCCCTGTGTGTGCGTCTCTCTGTCTTTCTATCACTGTCTGTCTCTCTCTTCCCCATGTCTATGTGTGTGAATGCTTGACATATTGCTATATGTTGCCCATATATATGTCTGTGTATCACACACAACAGATGTAGATATATCACATATGGGCCACCTACAGATAGCTGAGGGTATTCCTGTCTGATGGGTGTGTGTAGAGACAGTTAAGGTGTACATAGCTGTCTGTATACAAAGACATATGTGCACAATATAGTTATATAGTCCGGTGTGGGTTCTGACATGGGCTGTAATTCTCTAAGTGTAGGAGCATGCTCAGTATGACCATCTATAGTAAAAGTGGGACTCCATTCCAGAGATAGTTGTACTCTGGTCCAGGGTTTTGTGTGCTACAGCCATACCTTTCAACCTGTTAGTGTAAGAAATCTGGAGATAGCCTGTCAAAATGGGGGTAAAATAGCCCAAACATAAGGAGATACTGTAATTATTGATCTTATTAATGTAGGAAGTTGCTAGAGTTACAGGGTTTGTTTTAGCAGACATTTTCTGACATATATGACATCTGACACTGAAATGTTTTGTGTCATTATCTACTGACAGAAAGTGTTGAAACACACACAGCACACCAAGAAGTCTCCAAAAAACACTCAGGAACACAGCAAAAATGCTGCAAATTCTTTATTACATGCTTCTGGCACCTCAATTGAAAAGCCTTCAAGGAATAACATCAAACTGCTGCAGCCTATTTAAATCCCACCAATTGTATATGCAAATTCCTCCATATTCACCAGATAGTTAAATACTAAAAAAATCACCACTCAGTTTTAAACACACAGTTCCCATTACATGAAGTGAAGGTCTGACACATTGTTAAATCCAAACTTTTGCCATACGACAAACTAAATATTATTAAATATATATTGGATATTAAATGTATAAATATATAAATATATAAATACCAACTTCATCAATAGCAGCACTCTAATAATTCATATTCATCAAAATTATGTCAATACATCAAATTATTGTATAAAATTATAAATAAATATCAATATAAGCAAAAACCTAGTATATCCCTGAATTAATACATATTTTCCAATTCTATAATTTCTAAATGAATAAATAAATAAATTACATCTTTTATATACCCCAGTTTACCTCTAAATTCAACCCACGTGGATGCATGGTCCCCAAGTTAATAATAAGTTTAGTTTCCAACTTTAATAATCTCCGAATTAATTTCCTCCCCCCCCCCCCATATTACTAACTCCAAAAGGTTTGGCCAGGATACTAAAGAAGAAGCTATCTATATTTCCCTTCATGAACAGAACAAAAATGTTGGGCCACTGGGCTTTCTATTCTCAAATTCCTGATATCGCCCAAATGTTCCAAGATCCTCAGTTTGACTTTCCTTTTCGCCTGTCCAATATAGCACATTGTCGGCGAACAACCGCAGCCTATGCTGTATATGACTCTACGTAAGTCACACTTAAATTGATTTTTAATCCAAACTTTCTTTCCATTAATACACGTACCATGTAAATTCCTAATTCTATTACATACTTTGCACTTTCCACAGGGAAAAGCACCCAAATTCCCCCCAACATTTTTCTGTACCCTCTGATTCAGCAATTCTTTTAAATTGCTGAATCTATCATATGAAAAAATAACTCTGCCGGGGAATAGCTTTCCCACTACCTCATCTCTGTAAATCACTGGCCACAATTTATTAAGTTCCCTCACAATATTAGAGAAAGGGGAAAATTTCATGACATAAAATATGTCCTCTTTCTCAACCAATTTATTTATTTATTTATTTTATTTTACATTTGTTAACCGGGATAGTCCAGCTGGATACATGTCCATTTTCAGTGGAGGCCCGGGGAGAAAAGCTCCAAAGAGACAATTTTTACAGTACATAAGGACACCAAGCAAAGCTCCAAAGAGACAATTTTTACAGTACATAAAGACACACTTGGGTACATATCTCATCTAGATCCATAAGGGTATCTAGTTATTGACACTTATAGGTATAAGCAACAGATACTAATAGGTATAGTCAACAGACAGATACATTTAACAATAGTCATTAAACAGTTTTATGTTTTTCAGACAAACACTGTTATGTGTATGTTATCAAACCTTTGATGTGGTGTACATTTATATGCAAGTAACAGATGGGACTCTAGTTTAAGACAATGGTTACAATAGTAATGGTGTGGATCTGGCATTAGTCTGGAATTGAACAGGGACATAACCATTTGTTGTTGAGATAGTTGTAGATAGCTTTTTTAAATGTAGGTAGTGAGATAATCAGGGATAAGGATGTAGGCAGGGAGTTCCAGATTTTGGCTACATAAGAAGAGTAAAGGGAGTCTCCTGCATGGTTGTTGGATCTAGTAACAGTTAAAAGTAATTTGTCAGTTGAGTGGAGTTGCCTAGGACAGGAGTATTGTTGGACAATGTTAGTTAGTGAGGGTGATATATTTTGTTGATGGAGTATCTTGTGAGCAGTAACCAGCTGATTATAAATAAGTAAGTTAGGTAGGTTGGGAGGGTGGCCTAGTGGTTAAGGTGTTTGCCTTATAAAGACAAGGTGCAGGGTTTGAGCCTCACAAGGGATACTTGGCTAGGCTTACAATGGCTTGCAAGGGCAGTTAGCCTAGTACTAACCTAAGTCAGTGATAAGTCAGTTCCATCCAGCCCAATTGCTTTAGGTTTAGGCAGTGATGTGTTCTGTAGGAGCTGTTGTTAGCAAATTTGGCTATCTGATTGTAGCAGGTTGTCATTTTGTTGATTTCTGTTTTGGATAAGTTAATCAGGATGGGTGAGGCGTACAGTAGTGTTGTGAGAAGGTGTGTGCGTGCTATAGTAGTTCTAGCATTATGGGTCAGGAATGCTTTATGTTTGTAGAGGCTACCTAGCTTTTTGTTAGTATTTTTAATGGCCAGATTGATATGTACATCAAATTTGAGCTTGTTGTCTATAGTAATACCTAGTAGTTTTGTTTGGGTTTCAGGTGATATGGGGGTACTGTTATTAGAGTGGATAGTAAAGGTGCAGGTGGGGGCAGTAGTGGTTGAGGGATGAAATAATAGTAGCTTGGTTTTTTTGGGGTTGAGTATCAGGCCATTATCGGTGAGCCATGTTTCCACTGAGTGAAAGTTATCCTGTGTCTTTTTGTGGAGGTCTTGTAAAGTGGGGGCGTTACATATTACAGTTGAATCATCTGCATATTGAATAAGGCTTGAACCTTTTGCGACTGAGTGAAGATTATTTGTAAAGATTGAGAACAGCAAGGGGCCTAGTATAGTACCCTGAGGTACTCTGAGTGTTACCGGTAGGAGTGGAGACAAGTTATTATTCCATAGTACTGCCTGTTGTCTATTGTAGAGGTAGTTTTTAAACCAGGAGACTGATAAGTTATCTAATCCTAGGTTTATTAGATGGGAGATTAGTTTTTCATGGTTAACCATATCAAATGCCTTTGATAGGTCTAAGAAGAGGGCTGAAGAAAGCTTACCATTATTCCTGTTGTGGTTAATGGTATTTATGAATGCTAGCAGGGCTGTGGTTGTGCTGTGTCCTGGCTGAAAACCATGCTGTGTATGAGATATGAGCTCTTGATCAATAAGATGTGTCATTAATTCATTAATCCAATTAATTTGAATGAATCTCATTATTTCCCACCCAGGGACCACTTCTATCACACTTTCTGCTTGTTACCCCTTTGACTCTGTCCATCGCCTCCTGAGTGCAAACATTTTTGTAACCCCTCTTAAGCAGCCTATTCTTTACCTTGGAAAATTCCCTTTGCAATGTTTGTTTATCAGATGTATTAATAAAAACAGTTTGAATTCCCCATAAGGCAAGGATTTCAACAAATGCACTGGGTGAGAGCTACTAGCCTCCAAAAAATTGTAAGCAGCTGTTTCCTTATGAAACGGCCTATGTTGAAGCATTCCATTGTTGTCCACATAAAACTCAACGACAAGAAATTGCATGAATTTCTCACTGGTAATATATGTAAACTCAAGACCAAAAGAGTTAGAGCCCAACATCTCCACGAATTTCCCAAATTCACTTTGGTCACCCCTGCATACAAATATTAAATCATCAATAAATCATTTGAACAAAATCACACTGTTCTTATAAAACCTTGTATGATAGATAAACACATTTTCAAAGAATGACATAAATAAAATAGCATATGAGGGGGCGAAAGTCACCCCCATCGCCGTCCCCTCTATCTGCAGATAAAATGATTGTTCAAACTTAAAATAGTTGTGTGTAAGGGCAAACTCTGGTAACCGACACACATAAGTTGTGAGTGGACCTCAACCCATCATTTTCACAATTGCCTCTAAGCCCTATTCTATTTTTATGTTGGTGTACAGGGACTTTACATCCACACAGATCAAATAATATTCAGAGTTCCACTGTACTTCACCCATACACTCTAATACTCGTGCAGTATTCTTAACATATTACTGAACCTTGGGGAGAAAAACCTTCAATTGTGAGTCCAAAAAGATGCCAATGTTCTGCAAATATGCTCCCACCCCTGAAACAATCGGTCTTCCAGGTGGTTTAATAAGTGATTTATGTGTCTTTGGAATTGCAAAGAACCTGGAATCCCTTGGATTTTTAACAAACAATTTCTTAACATCCGAATGATTGAAAAAAAACAACCTTTCACCTCTCTCCAGCAACTTCAGTAACAACTGATTAAACATACTTACTGGATTAGAAAGTAACTTCCTGTATACTTTTTCATCAGATAGTAATTCAAATACCATGCTATTATAAACTTTCCTGGTCATAACAACCCAATTTCCCCCCTTGTCAGCCTGTGTAAAGACATACTGTTCTGTTAAACATCTTAACTGCTTTAAAGCCATCCATTGTTTTTTACTTAAATTAAATGTACTTTGTTTTTGACAAAATTCAAATACTCCACTTCATTTTGTTTACACACAACAGCTTCAAACACATTGACTGCCACAGAAGTTTTTGGAGGTACAAATGAGCTCACATAAGGAACCTTAGCAAAAGAGTTTTTCATACCCAGTGGTAAAACCCACATTGCATTCATCCAAATGGACAGAGTCATTACTAATGTTCAAATCAGTCACATTATCAACATCCACGAAGGGATTTTCATAAATCAACATGTTTAATAATTAATCATCCGAAACGGATTCATTATTCATCAACTCTCCTTCACTGCTGCCTAGCTGCTTGTTGGAAAAAAAAAACCTCAAATGCAACTTTCTGCAAAACTTTTTGATTTGCCCCAACAAGTCACCTAAAGTCAGTAAATACGTAAATATGTAGGGACAAATTTCATGCCCTTCAATAAAACACTGATTGCTTCTTCTGATAACACCAAGTCCGACAAATTAACAATATTTAAGTCATTATGCTGGTCATGTTCAAACTCAGGGAAAACAGTACTTACAGGACTCACACAAATCTAGTCCTGTCGGCAAGCACAGTCTAGTTCCTTTTTCCCTTCCTCTGAAAACGTTTGCCTCGTCCTTTGCCATGAACCGAAGCATCAAACTCCTCCACTCCTCCTGTTTGTATCAAGCTATTGCCTTATTCATGTCCTCAAAGGAAACACTTTTTCAATCGTTAGACGCCATCTCCCCTGATAAAACAGAAGTATCATGCAATGAATGTCCTGCGCATGATCTGTTTCCCCTGCTCACATTGATATCACACCCCCTTCTGCCCTTACGTTGCCAGGAGAAAATAATACCACTACCATAATCATTAATATCCCTGGTAAGTTTTCTCTTTTTCCTTTCCACTATCTTCGTCTCCACCTTGGCAACTCGCACTTTGATATCTTTCATTCTCTTAGAAAATACAACATCCGAAGTCTCTGAGATCAAAACCTCCTGCATTTGTGTAATACAACTCCGTACTTTCTCCTGAGCATGGATGTTTCTCTTAATGAGAATTTTCAATCAGCTAACAGTACATAGCAATGAGACAGATTTCCACTCCCCTAACAAATCCATCTACTCCTCAGAGAAGTCAAATGCTGGCAAGCGGTCCACCATCAGTCCTCTGGAGGTGATGTTTAACTCGACATATTTTTGCAGTAACTTTATATTATAAAACAATGAAGCTTCCTTCTTCAGAAGCATTTCTAGTTGATCATGCCTCTCATCCATCCGACTATCACCACCCACAGACCAAGGATCATTACAGGCAATTTTGTCTTCCCTTTCCTTCCACAGCTCGGCACAACTGAACTTCTTCACCTCAGCTTGAGTTCTAAAACATCCAGGAATCACTGACGCTCCTTCCAAAGACATAGTTGAAACACACACAGCACACCAACAAGTCTCCAAAAAACACTCAGGAACCCAACGAAAATGTTGCAAATTCTATATTACACGCTTCTGGTACCTCGGCTGAAAAGCCTTCAAGGAATAACATCACAAACTGCTGCAGCCTATTTAAATCCCAGCAATTTTTATATGCAAATTTCTCCATATTCACCTAATAGTTAAATACTAAAAAAATCACCACCCAATTTTAAACACACAGTTCCCATTACAAAAAGTGAAGGTCTGACACATTGCTAAATCCAAACGTTTCCCTTATGACAAACTAACTATTATTAAATATGTATTGGATATTAAATGTATAAATATATAAATACCGACTTCATCAATACATAGAAGCACTCTAATAATTCATATTGATCAAAATTATGTCAATACATCAAATTATTGCAGAAAATTATACATAAATATCAATATAAACAAAAAACTAGTATGTCCCTGAACTAATAAATATTAGTATATATCGTATATATAATTAGTATATCACATGCAACAGATGCAAATATATCACATATGGGCCACCTACAGCTAGCTGAGGGTAATCCTGTCTAATGAGTGTGTGTAGAGACAGTTAAGGTGTACATAGCTGTCTGTATGCAAAGACAAATATGCACAATACAGCTATATAGTCCGATGTGGGTTCCGACATGGGCTGTAATTCTCTAAGTGTAGGAGCATGCCCAGTATGACCTTCTATAGTAAGAGTGGGACTTCATTCCAGAGATAGTTGTACTACGGTCCAGGGTTTTGTGTGCTACAGCCATACCTCTCAACAAGTTAGTATAAGAAATCTGGAGATAGCCTACCAAAATGGGGGGAAAATGGTCCAAACATAGGGTGATACTGTAATTATTGCTCTTATTAATGTAAGAAGTTGCTAGAGTTACAGGGTTTGTTTTAGCAGACATTTTCTGACATGTATGATATCTGAAACTGAAATGTATTGTGTCATTACCTACTGACAGAAATCCTCAGATCATCACAGTGATTTACCAGAGAAATACAAGATGTATGATGCACAGACCAATATTATGAGCCAAACTATAGACATTCTTGCCCAATCTGGCCAGTTGAGAGGTGTGGTTACAGCTGATTGACTAATGAAGTTGTGTAAACAGTCCAGCACATTGGTGATATACTGGCTGGGGATCTCCTGCTTGTGTGGTATTCTTCTTACCTGAAGTCGTATCCTAGTGTGGGCATACCTCTCAACTGTAGTTTTTTTGCAGATTGTCCAGATGTTTGTCTATTTTTTGTCCAGTTGTCATAAACTTATGTTTTCTTGCAAGTTAGTGGCAAATAATTAAAGACTGAAGTTAGAAAATAATGACAAACATTTGTGTTTCAGACTTCATAACCTTTGGACAATTCATGCTAATGCAAAACCTGTTATTCTACCAACTTTCTAAGTTTGTAAGAGCAATATTTAAAACACATGCCTATCATTGGGCCTTTTAACCACTTTTATTACTGACCTTGTCCAGATGTCTTGCTGTAAGAGGTTGAGAGGTATGGGTGTGGGAACAAAGTGCATTCTACTGAGCTTAGATGTCCATTATATGTGTGGTATATTCTGGTTTACCTTTACATGTGCGTAATGCACATATGTGAAAGTAAAAAGACCAAAAGGACAGTTTCCAGTTTTTGCATAGTCGAAAAAAAATGCATCGAATGTGCAGTGAGCGAATACACAGTGACATTCGCTCATTGCAGATTCGGCATTTTGGGTGCAGATTGCACTATAGTGGAGATTGTGAAATGGACCCTTTCCCCCACTGTAGTGCAATCTCGGAGTTAGAATATTAAAATAGGGGGGATGGGGGGTGGGGGGCTTGCCCCCCTGTATTACATTGTGTGTTTGACATTGGAGTTCGAAATTCAGCAAATCTGCTATTTGATTTGCTGAGTTTCAAACTTCGGTGACGTTTGAAATCCAGAATTCAGCATTTTGGTTCGCCCAACGGGCCGTTCGACAATATGATTTTCAACATTTCAAAGGTAAACCAGTATATTCCACATAGCACTGTGATTTCCATGTATGTCAGTGGCAGAGCAGTACAGAGTAATGTGGTGAACCACTGACAGCCATTTGTGCATTGGTTGATAGGTTGATATGAGGTTAGTAGGCTATTGGCCCTGAAGCCCTTATAACCCTCACAGATGAGAGTGTAGCCCATGTTAAGACATCCCAGCACCCAGAGACCCTATCCAGAAGGAACATAGGTGGAATCACAAGACTGCATTTTTTGTTTCCCATCCACTTATACAGAGAGCACTTCACTAGGGGTATTGAGACGCTTGGCTTGATGTGGACAGGGAATGTATTCCACAGATGGGGGAGTGTGTGGGAGACGTATCTGTCACACCAACAAGCCATATTGATATCACATACCAGGTTGATGCTGCACCTGCAGGTTGATCGAGTGGGCCTTGATTTCCAGATGTGCAACAGTCCCATCACGGCAGGGTCTAGATTGCTTTGTATGCCAGACAGGGGTCACCTCTGTGGAGTTTGTATGGAACTGAATAGAGGGACAGTGTTGTTAGCCTATCTGTGTAGGGTAGGTGTTTGTGGTCCTGCATTCTCCTGGTGATGAACCTCTGTGGTCTCTCCAGCTGCTGCATGTGCTTTGTGAGGTACATGCCAAAGGGGCTTTGAACAAAATAATTGGCCTTATAAGGTTAGCATCCATAGATCTTATGACCTCTTTATCTCTGAATGGGATACCCTTATGTTTAAGGTGTCTGATCTATGACGTTTTCTGTACAACAGCAGCAGCATGGTGCTCAGACTTCAGGTTGCTATCAACCTGGGTGACCAAATGCCTCACTACTGATTGTGTATGTAGAACATTGTTGTTAATGTGATACTATGTGTGGACATCAGTCTCCCTGACGGGGATGATGATGCATCTGCAGGCATTCAGCTTGAGGCCATGTTTCTGGCATCAGTCATTTGTTTTGGTGAGACCCTCTTGTAGGATGTCCACATCACTTTGTGTATTGATGACTGTTCCCAGCTTGCAGTCATCTGCCAAATTGGTCAACCATAGGCCAATGTTTTTGCCCTGCACCTCAAGGAAGTATATTCCATATACCAGAGGTCCCCAGACTGATCCTTATAGGCTTACTGTTTGAGTTGGCTACCCCTATTATGCTTATGTGGGTTCTATTAATGAACCAGTTTGCTATCCATCTGGAAACATATGGATTGCTGCCTAGTTGACAGAGTTCATGTACTATGGCCTAGTGGGGAATCATGTGTAAGGCTTTGGTCAGTTCAATGTGTCTGGAGTGCACCATTTTTCCCTCATCCATGCATTTGTTGGCTGCCTCAGGGAAGTCATCCAGAATTCACTGACATACTTTCCCTGAGGATGGCAGACTGTGTAGGGTAATGTATTTGGATTTTGCAATGTCCCTGTTAATGAGATCCATGATAATCCATTGCATAGCCTTGCGGATCAGGATAGTTAGAGTGATGTGTCTTTCATTTCCTGGATGCCACTCGACTGTGACAAAGACAGTACTCAGGCTTTGGGTGTGTAGGGTGCATTTATATATATATATATATATATATATATATATATATATATATATATATATATTGGCATGGTAGTTTTGTGTACATTTGGAAGGTGGCACCTGTTCCTCTAGTGGGGTAAGGGACGGTTCATCTGTTTATACTATCCCTCTGGTGGTTGTGATCAGCCTGTGGGACATTTTCCTTTCACCATGGCTAGAGAGGGATCAGGAGAGATGGTGATATGACACGTGACCACTTTTCTGTCGGATTTTGCCAGGGAAGATGATACCGTAGGAGTGCTGCAGTGGTTAATCATGTTGGTTACTGCCAAGACCGACTCAGGCATCACATCTTGTAGGGGTATCAAGTGGCTGTCCTAAGGATGTAGCATTGATAAGATGGGGGAATCTCTGTGCATTTCTGTTATGGCATGGTTGAATTTCCAATCAATGGTTGGGTAATATAAGTCATCCAGGATCAGGGTAATGGGTGGATTCTTGATAGATTTGTAGAGGGACAAATATGTGGGGTGGGTGTCCTGAGTCAGCTATGTTGGCCTGTAGCTATGTATAATTTGTCAACAGTTGACTGCACTTGGAGTGTCTTGTGTGTGTCAGACTGTTTGACCAGCCTGGAGGTGTGTGTCTGTCTAATATATGTTTATACTCCACCTCCTTTGGCTTTGCTGCCCACATTTTTGGGTCTGGCTGTGTGATAGGATGAGTGATCAGGTAAGGATGAGTTTCTCTCCACGGCTGTGGGCCAGGTTTCTGTGAGTGCAGAAATGTCACTATCTTCCAGGGTTATGACTGCTTACAATAATTGCATTTTCCTGTTTAGACTCCTAGAGTTTAGTGGCATGGCTTTAATTTAGGTTTTGTTGAGTGTTTTATGTTGGTAGTACGGACCCCATGACTTATCCCTACAAAGGCACTATGGTGGAGGCAAGGGCCTTTGCCTGAGGCCTGAAGTCCAAGTGTGACAGATGCAGCCCATCTCTAGCAAAGCAGCGTGGTCTGTCGATCATATGTTCCCAGGCTGCCAGGTAGTGGATCCCTCTGTGATGACACCAGTAAGTGAGCCAAGTGTTAGTGGCAATCATTTTCTGTTTGTATTGTGCCATCATGCTGAGTGATGGCAGAATGCTGCTTAAGGCTAGGCACATACCTACATGGGACACATATTCAGCAAGCTGAATCATATCTGTCTTCCTCTAGTCCAGGGAGGTACATCTGACATCATTCACACCACCATGGACTAGCCCAAAGTGATACCTGTACCTGTTGTGGGGTGACTTGCGTGCATGTGTGATATGGCAGATTATGGCACCTGACAAACAAGAAACCGTGACGTTCTCCTTATCCTGCCTGGTGAGAGGCACATCTATGTGTCTCACAATGGAGTCTTCTATGAGTAATATGTTGGCTGTATGGTAAGGCCTTAGTGTTTGCAAAACCCTGGTCTGTGGACTATGCATGGTCTGTGGTGTGTAGGTTTGGGGAGTTCTCATGGGTTTTGGCCTCTGAGGTGTCCTTTGTTTGGGTTTTTGTTTTGTTGCGGACCTGCACTTACATGGGTGTGTGTTGTGCATTTGCAGGTGATATTTACTGACCCCATACACTGCAGGGCACCTATGTTACTGCACAATTTGTTCTGGTGTGCACATTCTCCATTTGTCTGGCCAGTGGTTCCCCTTCCCCTTATGTGTGCCTCTTTGTCATTCTGTAGTTCAGTCACAGGCTTTGGCCACAGTGGCTGCTGTTATGTATTTGTAAATCTGATGTGGGCATGGTAAATGCCATAACATCACACACAAGGTTGTGGACTTCACACCTCTGAGTGCATCTATTTAGCAGGTTGTCCATCATTGCACCACTACATCTGCTGTGGTCCTCAGACAGTTTGTGTCACTATGTTATTATGAGGCTACATGTTGGCCTAGCTGTCCAACCATCACAGACTGACATCTGGACAGGCCCATATATGACAGTCAGACAAAAATGGGGACAGGGTATTAATACTGTTCTGCCAAATATAGACAGTTAGGAGACCAGTTTGGTATTTGCTTGCTTTCTCTTATGGGTATGATGTCTGCTTCTCCACTGTCTGCCATTGATGTTTTGACATGATCCTTTCTTGTTTTGCAAATAGTTTGCAGGTGAATGAATGTTAGGACAAGCAGAACAGATATACAAGGCATACTTGTGCTCCTTCTGTGACAACCTGTCATTCCAGGGGTATGGATGTTGCCAGTTACATGTTGTCAATGCTAACACAGTAAGGTGGCAGACTTTTATAACCTGGCAGTACACTGACCTTCAGGTTCCTGCTGTCCTACTAGGCAAAATACCTCTCAACTTCTTAGAGCCAGACATCTGGACAAAGCCATAACTAATTAGGGGACAAAGGCCTAAATATAGGGACTATTTGTAACTATTGGCCTTACAAACCTATAAAGGTGATACAATAACATGTTTTGCATTAGCATACATTTTTCTAAAGGGAATGAAGTCTGAAACTGCAATCTGTCATTATTTTCTGACTTTAGTCTTTCGTGATTTGCCAATGATTTGTCAGAAAACCACAATTTCATGATAAACAGACCAAAAATATGATGCAAACCTCAGGACATTTTGCAAAAAGTCTGTACAGTTGAGAGGTATGCTAGGCATTGTGTAGGTTACTCTGAGCTGTGTACTGTCCATATGTGTGGCCCCCCTGTCCATGACATGTTCAGCTTTCCTGCAGTAACGGATATTGACATCTGGACAGAATGTACAACTCCTAACGTAGGTGTAGCTGACATGCAAAATAGTTGGCACTGCGGTTCTTGGAACATGGACCCCATCAACCACAGTACTGTACCTAAGCCACTAAGACACAACAGCCAGGAGTAAGTGCTGGCCACATCCTGACAGTATTAACCACACATATACATAGCTCATTGACCCCTGCATATTGTAGACATGCAACAAGTTATCAAGTTGATTGGGACAGCCCTGGGAATGTGTGCTCTGCTGCTATTACCCTACAAACATAAATGTTACTGCATTTATATGGGAACATGGGTGTGTTGGGGGGGTACCTGTCAACTGTACACATTTGCACAGGCTGTGCTGATGTTGGCTTTACATTTTGGTTCCATTTAGCATAGTATTGTGCCTGTCTTGGAGAATACAGGCATATCACCAAAGACCACAGGTTAGGTTGTAATGGCAGACATTTGAATTTTAGACTTCTTACTCTTCAGAGCCTTATGCTGTGATATCACAGTGTAAGTCTTTAGGGGAATATTTCATCATTGTCCCCATTTGTGGGCCTTTGCCAGACATTTCCTTAAGGTTTTCTATAGCTGACTTGCTGGGTGAGGCTGAGGGGTGAGTATGGGACCCCCACATTGACATCCATGCATGTGACCTATGACCCCACCCCCAGTTAGTTAGCCCTCCCACACATACTGCAGTGAGATTTGTCACCTAGGGGACTACTGCATACTCTGGGGAAGCCAGTATTGGACGGACATTTCCTGCTGTCTCACATAGCTGTCGGTTGTCTGCTGCTATCCCAGTAGGCCCCCCATTCCCTTCCATGTATGCAGCGATATCACAGATATGCTATCACAACATACTACTCCATTCATTTATTGTTAAAATGACTGGCTTACCTTGTGCCTGCAGCAGTTGTGAGGATGATGCTTGAGAGCTGACTCTGTCGGATGCGTGCAGTACACAGCCTATACATGGTAAGGTACAGGTAGTGTGATGCATGTGGCATCCATTTTACTGTGTGTGCGAGTTGGAGAGAGGTGTCAGTCCCTGGGTCCCTACAGTGTCAGTGTGTGTGCTACGAGTTGCCGCTTTGCCAAGGCCTGGGCATACTGGGCATGCTTCTGTCTGCCTACAGGGATAGGCTCAGGGGGGTCCTCCTCCAAGTCCCCCTGTGCCTGTGGGGACCTTGGCAATGGTGGGGGGCTGTGTGGCCCTTCCCTGTGCTGTTCCTGCCACAGCTGTTTCTGCAGGATCATATTGTGTAGAATGGCACATACTATGAACATGTGTGCACATGTGGCTGGAGAGTACTGCAGGGCTCCACCAGATATGTCAATATGTCAAGGCAGCAGAACTGTGACTTGAGCATCCCAAACACATGCTCTACAATGATCCTGGTTTGTGAGTGTGCCTCATTATGGCATTCTTCAGTGTGTGTGTGTGTGTGTGTGTGTGTGTGTGTGTGTGTGTGTGTGTGTGTGTGTGTGTGAATACATTTCTGATGGGTGTCATCATCCATGGCTCCAGTGCATAGCCATCATCCCCCACCAGATGGCCATACAGGATGTCCCCCCTGGCAAATGCCTGCCTGGTACAGCTGTGAGGCATGCCAGATGTGGGAGTCATGATAACTACCAGGGCTGCCAGCACACACATTCATGATAATGCCCTGGGCATTGCACATGACCTGGCAGTTGATGGAGTGATAGCCCCGGCAGTTTACGTAGACTCTACCCTCGTCACCAGGTGGTGCTTTGATGTGGATGTGCATGCAGTCTATGGCACCCAGTACCTCTGGGCAGTCTGCTACATGATAGAAGAGATGTATATTGCTGGTCCTCTCCTCAGGGGTGCTGGGGAAATATATGAGCTCAACGACATGTCTTCGCATGACATCCAGGAACTGGTGGAGTACCCTGGATGCAGATGCCTGTGAGACCCCCATGATGTCCCCTGTAGCTAGTATTATTAAGGCTACACATACCTTTGTTTCAACTGGGATGGGTTCCCCTCTGTTGGCTCTAGGTCTGAGGTGAGGCCAGCACAGCATGATGAGTTGCTGTAGTATGTCCCTGTCCACCCCATAGCACTCCACTATCTCCAGCTCATGTAGCCCCTGAAAGGTTACTATGGGTCTGAACACTCTTCTCCCCCTCGGTCTAGGATGGTTGTCAGCATCATCCTCATCAACCCCTCAGTCTGTAGCATGTACAGATGTAGGAAAGACATAGCAGCCCCTAACATTTTGTCAGTTAAAATTCCCAACTGTGTACTACAGTGGTGCAGAGTTTGTGGAAAACCAGGCTGAAGGGTGTTTGCATAGTTTATACTGGTGTGTTGCAGATGCTGCCTGTGTGATTGGCTGATTATGATACATTCCTCCTGCCAGCTATATTATTTGTAGTTGATTGCCTTTATTCTGCTATTTCCCTTTTTTTTCCCTATTTCCACCCCTTGTATGCCCTGCAGTGCACTGCACAAACCAGTGTAGCTAAAGTAAACAGTATTAAGCAGAAAGGGTCCTCTCCTGGACATGAATATGCTCAGCATTTCTTGAACTAGCTAAGCTCTGCTAAGCAGCCTCAGACACACACACCCTTGCTTACCTGTGTTTAACTGAGCGCAAATGGAAGCAACAGAGCTCCAATGTGCTTACACCAAGTATGACACAACCCCTTTTCATGTCAGCTGCTTCTTCTGCTTACACCACTGCATTACAGCTCCTACACAGTTAGGTACCCACAGACACAGTCTCCCATTTTGCTATTCAATAAATTTAGCTCATTTACATACCCCACTGCCTTAGTCCCTTGTTACACCACTACACCGGAGCCTATATCCTTAGCAACCACTGTTACCTCTTATTGTTTTGGGTCTACATGCTACCCATTATAATGGCAAAATACATGATTCACATTTATTGATGATTTTCTTTTATTTTCTATGTGATCACATTTGTGCGCCGCTGTGCTCTGCTTAAATGGCCAAATTCGGCCAAAAATAAATAAATTTGATTTTTATAACTTTAAAACACTTTTGCATGCTAATGACCATAGTTTTCGCCATTGGCATGCCTAATAATCATAATACATGCTTTACTTTGAGGTGTCATGCCCCCTTTTTGATTTTTGCAGAACTCTACACGATTAGTAACCGAATACATTTCTGCTGTGGACACGGCTCCAACACAGATGCCTGTCTGCTTGATGAATCTCTAATTCACCTCATTTGCATGGTTTTCACCAGTAAATGAGAAGATTAGCATTATTCCATGGTGTCCATGTTAGACTAGTGCTGTGAGGCTCATGCACGCCCCCAGCCTTGTTTACTGGATCACACAGGCTCCGAACTCCGTGTTCGAGCCATGACACTATTCTTCCACAGAGTTTAGCTCCGTGTCAGCTTTATTGAATCCTGGGGGAAAACTTAATAAGTGCAACGTAATGTTTAGGATTATAAAAATGGTAATCCATAAATGAAAAGAGGGATGGCTATTAAAAATCTAAACCTGGCATTCTAAGAGTTAAGGGCAATTTGCACCAATCCCCTAAAGACAAACAGAAAATTAACTGGTTCAATTCTTAACCTCATGGTACAGTCTGGATCAAATTTTTCATCTTTTATGGATACTGATATAGATCTAATTAATGTTCTTTCAGCCTCATCAGTTTCAAAGTATCGGAGGGCAGAGTGTTGCAAAACACTTTATCAGAGCTAGAAGAGTAGGAAGGAAACAGAGACCACATAAAACAACAAATGCTACTCAGCATTCCAGCATTTATCAATTGACTTCTTGAACACCAAAAGAATGTAGTAACGTTGTTAATATTTCTTCTTATGAACTTACACAGTATGAAAAAGGGTTGTTAAATAAAAATGTATTATTCATTCCTTCTCATTATGTCCCTTTTTCTAAAGTAGTGGCAGATATAAAGGCATTAAGTCATCAACTTAGTTTAAACTTTTGGTATCCTAATTAAATTTGATTTATGGGTTGATACTGAAGAACAAAAATTTAAATATAAAGAAATCTGACTTTGCCCCAACATATGACCATGCAATTAAAATGTTTGAACAAACAGTAATTAGTGCTTTGACTAAACATCATATGATATTTAGGAAGTATTCATATAAGCTCAGTATTTCTGAAAAATAAACACATAAGCAACTTATAAATAATGATCAAATCATAATCACTACATCTGATAAAGGAGGGGCATCAGTAGTGTGGGGCAGGAAAGATTACTTGATAGAAGCAGAAAGACAGTTAGTAGATCATAAATATTATAAAATACATTTTTTGGATCAAACAATTCATTTTAAGGTGCAGATAAATTGATTCTTGGCAAAGTGGGGAGAGAGAACAATTGTAACACCAGTGTTACAGTGGGAATGAACTATGGAAGATCCAACAAGGCAATATTTTGTTTGGTCCCAAAAATGCATAAATTAACAAAACCAACACAAGGATATTGATTGTTAGCAACAGAGGTTCTTTTATTGAGCATCTATCAACATTTTTAGAATTTTGCCTTAAATGACTGCTAGAACAGATTACATCTAGAACCAGAGACTACACAATGCCTACATTTCATGGATGATATGTATATAGAAAATTCAACTTTGTATACATCTTACCCCATAAAGTTGGCTTGGAGGCTGATCATTATTTTTTAAATAGAATACAAATATATACTATTAATTTTTCCAAATTTATTTTGGCATTATTGGAGATGACTTTATCAAGGAATATGTTCTGTTTTGAGAATAAATGCTACTTACAAATAAATGGTACAGCAACAGGAGCCATGTTTACTTCCATATATGTAGATATCGTTATGAGATATTTTGAAGCTAAATACATTTATGAAATAACACCTTTACAACAAGATTAAAATAGTGGAGGAAATACACTGATAACTGCTGAGTCTTGTGGTTGGGAACTATGGATGAATTAAAACATTTTTGTTACATCTTAATAACAATCAAATGGTAATACACTTCACCTATTCAAGGGATTTATTTGTAAGTCACTTTTTGGACATTATGGTTACTAGACTAATAGACGGATCATTTAAAACTACTCTCTACAAAAAAAAAAACACTTCATGGAAATGCAGTATTGTCTACAAGTAGTTTGTCATCCACAACATATAATTACTAATATTCCATACTCTCAATTTTTGAGAAAAAGAAGAATATGTAATCAGGAGACAGAATACTAAAAATAAGTGGAATATATATGCATGACAGTTTTATACAGCGGGGGTATGATCCAAAGGTGGTTCAAACACATGAGAATCAAGCAGCAATATTGAAAACAAATGGTCCCAGGATTCAATAAACTCTGTGTAGGCTTCTCGCAGAGCCTACACAGAGTTTATATGCTCACACGATGGTGTGCGGTCAGAGTTAGCATGCAATACATATTAGTGACCTGTGGCAAGCCTAATTTAGAGTATTGCCAGCCAGGAAACTGTATAAGCAAATGTGGATACAATTCTGTTTAAAGCAGAGCACCTATGGTCTGTTGATTTACACAGAATGCCACAATGACCACCAAGACTTCACAAATAGTTGTGAATCTGTTGTTGCAACATATCTCCACAAAGGCCAACATAATGTGGGGACATTTAACCAGAAATAGGGACATATTTGCCATAGATGACACATAGACATATGGTAGAATGAAACTTAAACATACCTGTTATCCTCTTTGAGCAAGATATGTGGACAAAGGCATATATAATGGGGGGGGGGACAGAAGGCCAAAATAGGGACATATTTTTAATATTGCACTTCCAAACATGGAAAGTTGATAGAATAAATAGTTTGTATTTTAGCATGAACTTTCTGAAGAGCATGAAGTTTGAAACTCAAATGTCAATCAACAGTTTCTGACTTTACTCTGCAATGACATGCCAATGATTTGCCAGAAAACAAAAATGTTATCAGGAAAAGATCACAAACGTGACAAAAGCTGGACATTCTGTGCAAATCAAGACAGTTGAGAGGTATGCACTCAAATGTACATAATAGTAAGTCACATCAATCTAGACATCATCTCAGAGATATGGAAGAAAGCCACAAATTTGATAAGGAAAACATCTGGACTCCCTGGGTAGATCTGGACAGTTGAGTGGTATACATGCAACGTATATGGTCCAAGCACAATAGAGAACAGTATACTTGCAGAGCAGATTATTGTGATATCCCATTCCTGGCATTCTGTACTGAAGCTGTGTTAGTGATCTGTAACAGGACATGGACTGCCATGTAAAATGATCACTCAGGGGGAAGCATGTGTATTCAATGGGGACACACTGATGAATTGTAGCAATGAACACAGGGAAAGAAGATAGGTAAAACTTCCTCATGTACAGCAGAAGAGGGTATGTCAATGGAAGATGGTTGTAGCAGCAACAACAAGCACATATCTGTATGGTACAGTACGAACTGTTCAGTGAAAATGTGTTGTCTGTGACTGTCATACTAGGTGACATAATAATAGGGAGGATGTCTGTGTGAGATAAGCGTCCTTACATGAATAATGCAGAGGACATCTATCAGGGATCTGACATGTAATTGGGGTACGGTGTGTATTGTGAAGCTGTGCAAACAGATATGCCTGAATATGATTGTAGCAAAGGTCTCCAGCAAGGTGGCCACAGGTAAAATATCATGGAAAACATGACAAGAACCAACTACAATCATGGACAATATCACAATAATACCACCACTAATCTCAGGCCTCTGACATAACATATGTGATGTGGACTGATAATAGATAGGCCTACACACACACACACACACACACACACACACACACACACTTAAACAAGTATTATGATACATCAAAACTCTATGAGGGTAACCATTCACACTGTCCTGGCATTGTAATATCTGCAGGAGGTGTTAAGAAGAACACTGCTATACCTGTATGCAACTATATGGGCAATACAAGCTAGTTGCCCTGTGCGCATAGTATATTTATATATATATATATATATATATGGCACAATCCACACTGTCACAAATGATATACATGCTATTAATGTAGTCAAACACCTATGTATGCAGTGTGTGCATAAGCAGAACAGGTACCACACATGCATCTGGTGTAACAACTTGATTGGTGTTCTGCACCATCAGTCATGTATATTCCACAGAAAGAATACCTAGGTATGGCCAATAAGCTGTGTAACAGTGCACTGTGACAAAGGTGGTATACTTCAGTTACACATCACTGGAAGAAGAGTAGGGAGGTACATGAAGAAGGGTGCATTGTATACAGTTATTGGTGTAATGAAAGCTGGGAACCATGAAGGTGTTATGGCCTCTGATGTGCATGCCCTTCACATACCCAGTACTTGCATTACATTCAAGGGATTAGTCAACAATGTGACCACATGCTGGTGAATCTGCCACTTACCATCTACCCCAGGACACAGATCACATACCTGTTGGTTTGATTATAGCGTGTGATGTCCACATTAGACTTGGGTGGTGTGTTTGTTTCCTGATTCTACAAATCCCTCCATGTTTCTTGTCAATTCAGGTGTTGCCATGGCTGTTCCAGCAGTTTTGGGTATGTGTTGATACTGTCTGTATTATACTAATTTCACAGGTGGAGTAGTGATTTCTCACAGTCTGTAGTCCTTTAGGCAGCTGTTTGGTCACATCATGTGTATGTCATCTGTGATGTCCATTACTTAACTAATGGGCAGGAAAGGGCCTAGTAGACACCCCTGAGGTACCGACCTGATCACTGGACCTGACATATAGATCACATCACACATTTCAACATAGTGAGATGCTGCGTCTGTCATACACTGGTCTGCCCATTTGGTAATACAGCTATTTATGGCCACATATGACAGTGTTGATTGAATACCTCACTATGGATTTGCGTCAAATGCCTTGACCTGTTCAAGTTCCACAAGATGATACTGCTGTCATCAAGCATGCCCTCGATGACCTCTTTGAGGACATCTATCAGATATAACAGACTTAATGTAGCATTAACAACTCACACAGGTCTGTTGCAAACACCTGGGATATCACTAGATATATGTACAAGAGGTCCATGATGACATGTTGGTCTACCTCACAGTTGAGAAGAGTCAGGCTGTCTCTATACATGCATGCATCAGGTACTGTCCCCCAACTCAGGTGGAAGCATGTTAATGTACACCCTTGCATGGGAGTATAGGCCATGTGGAGGGTCTGTTGAACTGTGTATTCAATTATATCAGGAGGGTGTATGTGCTGAGTCATGCCATAAGTGATCTGTGATGTTGTCACAGCCCATTGATTCAGTGTTATAGGCCTGGATGAAGGTAACACAGTGCATATGGCCTGTCATGATCTGGGCTAGGGTTTGACACAATCTCTAATGCAGAAATAATTGAGAAAACCTCCAGTCTGGGGATTAACCCTTATGTCAGTTGATGGGTAACCAACTGGCTCACTGACAGAACACATCCTGTGAAAGTTGGTAAATCAACCTGTACCAGTAGAGCTGTCACCACTGGCAAACCCTAGGGATCTGTGCTTGCCCCTTCACAGTTTGAGCTCTATTTCTCGACAGTTCAGGCCAAAGTATATGGCCTTTGGCTTACCAAGTTTGCTAATTCTTGCATATTGTGTGCAATCATTGAATCCACCTGTGGTGATAACATAGTACAGGAGGAGCTAACTCACACAACTAAATGGTGACAAAGGCACATAATCTACAAATAAATACAGAAATGTGTGTTTGTAATGTTGTCCATCTGAAAGTGGAATTCCATGTTAATTACAGCACTGATAACAATCTTGCGATATAGAAACCCAGTGATGCCAGCACTGGGAGGACATGTAGATAACACTCTGAACTTTGACCACCAAGTGTCCACACTGGTATTAAAAGTCTATGTTCTGCACATCATAAGTAACACCATTATATTGAGAGCTTAGGATTGTATGACAGTACTGTACTCAAACCACATTACAAAACTTATAAAGTATAATGCTCTCTTTTTCATGTACCTCATCAGACACATGCAGAAGCTGGAGAGACCACAGGGCTTTCTCAGCAAGATAACACAGGACCTACAAACCTTGCCATGATGTATGTGGATAGATTAAAAGCCATGTCACTGTAATCTTTATTGTATAGGATGAGGTGACTTCTGCTTGGCCCCCAGACCTTTCTCTGACCCTGCCCTGTTGGGGGTACTGGATATCCAAAAATCTAATATAGTTGATGACATCAGTAGTGTCTGTTGAGAAGAATATGTTCCACATGCTGGTGTAAAATGCTCTCAGTAATATCAAGCAACAGCTCACACATGTATAGTAAGAATAGAACCCCTTCCTATCAAAGTACACAGATTACAGAATCCAGTACTTTATACAAGCACCCCAGCTTAATCACATTTTGGAGTGTGTCATACAATAGATTATAGCTGATGACATCAGCAGTGTCTGTTGAGGAGAATATAGCAGTGTCCCACATACTAGTGTAAAGTGCTCTCTGCAATGTCAAGCAACAACTCACATTAACAGACCCATCTGACTACAGTGTGCATATAATCCCTACCTTTTTAAGTAGATAGGCTACAGAACACAGTATTTTACACAAGCACCACATCTCAAGTCTGACTTAGCTTAGAATGTTTCAGACAACGCTTTATAGCTGATGACATTAGCAGTGTCTGTTGAGGAGAATATATCAGTGTCCGACATGCTGGTGTAAAATGCTCTCTCTAATGTCAAACAAACAACTCATACACAGACACACAGTTGACTGCAGTGAGAATAAAACCCCTATGTAAGTACACAGACTACAGAACACAGTACTTTATGCAAGCACCATGGCACAACTCTGACTGTTTGCAAGGCAGCAGCCCAACTTATAGTGAATGACATCAGCAGTGCATGTTGGAGAGAAGTTGGGAGGCCTGCATGATATGGATCTGTAGGCATGTGCAAGTATCAAAGCACTACAAATTTATGGGTTGGAGTGGTAACTGTAGGATACACACTTCTGCTTTTCTGGTTAGATAGAGAGACTCACATGCCCAGTTGATCGCAGTGAGAACTGAACCCCTGTATATCTATGTACACAGATTATAGAACACAGTATGCTATGCAAGCACCACAGCCCAAGCCTGACTTTTTCAAGACTGCAGGTAAATTTATAGTTGTTGACATTAACAAGCTATGTGGGTGACAAAATGATGGGAGACCTCCATAGGCTCAGAGCTTCATATGTTCATAGGAGATTACTAGCCTAATGGCCCTACTGTGCTTAGAAACTTAGCTGTATAAAAACACAAGTACCCTTATTGAGCATAGTTGAATGGTCATTGTTAGCAGAGCGATTTTGTGAGCAGCATCAATTGGCTCTGTCCATGAGGGACATAGGTGCCATCCCAGAAGTGACTTCACAATCACCCAACAAGTAGTCAAGGGTACACTTGAGCAGTGTCATTGAGGACCACTGATTCACATGCAGTGGGAGGCCATTACATGTGAGTGTGAGTTGTTAGGGGATATATCTTTTTCTCCAGTATAGTCTGTTTATGTCACAGGCTAGGTTGAGAATTAGAGGTCCAGCATTTCCAGTAGGGCAGGCATAGGTCACTTCTCAGTAGCCTGCATGATACTGACTACACTGACAGGTCTTTCAGTCTTTCCATGTATGTCATGTTTGGAGGCCCTGGCATCTCCCAGGCACAACCCTGTATTTTCTCCAATTGTTGCAGGTGTCGCATGAAGTACAGACAGAAGAGAGCAATGCAGAATATGTGTGCCACCACTATGGACACATAGTGATGAAATTGTAGATTGCTATCAACGTGTGTTTCCAAGTCTCACAACACTGTGTTTGAGCTTAGAAGGGTGCTACACATATTATAATTAGCCAGGGTACCTCATTGCCAAAGGTAACAATGAGCCATTGTATGCTTTAAGGTTCAGTCCATGAGTTTGGCACCAATCATTTGTGTGTGGCAGCCCCTTCCGTGATATACTACCATCATTGGTGGACTTTATATTACTGCATCCAGTTACCAGTCATCTGCAACCTTTATAAATCACAGGCCATCTACCATTGTCTGCATTTCAGAAAAGTAGTTTGCAAACAGTTGAGGGCTCAGCACAGATCCTTGTCATATTCTAATGGTAATTGGCTACTAGTGGAGGTGCAGTCCCCAACCTTAAGTGTGTGTTATGTCAGAGACCCAGTTGCCTATCTCTGTACTACTGTATGGCTTAATTCCCACATGGGAGATCTTCTCTATGACACATGAATGGGGGATAGTGTCAAAGGCCTTGGATAAGTCAACATAGGCGGTATGTCCTGTTATCCCTTATCCAGGTCTGTGGAGTCAGTATCCAAGACGTCCACAATGTTCAATGAGCAAGATCTACCCTTGAAAGAAACAGCGTAGGTAGAGTCAAGTGTGTTGAAGGTCACCTTTGTCCCTGTGGATATGGTCCATACTGATTCCTTACCTAGCCTTGCAGATAAGTCTTTTTAGGCACATGGGTCAATAGTTATAGTTCTGCATGTTACCAGATTGATGTGCATTGCATAGCAAACAACATTTGATATTGCATTTTGTACAGTAGTTGATACATGTGTGGAAACGGTACTGAGATACCGGTTGCAGTGCTTGGTGGGGATGGCAACAGATGGAGGTATTGTAAATATCTGACATATTATTAGAGAGCCCTCAGTTTGTAATGTTTGCACGTGTAATTTAATGTCATACACAGAGAATGGACAGTAAGCAGTAATATTGCATAATATGTACATTTCCATAGCACAAGTAGTGGGTTTTGCGATGGCTAGCAAAGTGTATACGCATGCAAGATACACATGTTTGGGTGTAGGTAAGCAGTATGCAAATGTGAGCCACATTGCTAAAGTCTGACTGTTAGCACTGAGTCTATGAAATGCAGGTGCTGCTTAACCATCTCTGTGTCAGCATGTGTTAAAGCACTGATACATTCTTTGTTGGGGCCAGATGATACTGGGTTTGAATACAGATGTATTTAAGTACATTGCTGCAGTATCTAATACTTTTAAATGCATGTAAATACATTGCTGCAGCTCCCCATTGCTGTGTGATGGTGTGCAATGTGCACTTTCATGCAAAAATTCCTTAAAGAGGTGAACAGTGGTGACATGGGGAGCAAGCAGGGGGAAGAACAAAGGGAAAGCAGGACAAGAATGTGCAGGAGGGAGGTAGGAAATAACCATAACTATCCATTTCTTTAACAGTGTAAAGTGAACATATGTGGAAATTATTAACTGAATTTCGACTGTCACCTCCAGAGAGAGGGGTGACCACAACATAATCATGTTGTATAGCCAATTGGACAGAATCAAGTGTGGCATGAAGACAAGTGTGTGAAATAGAGAGCTATGTATGGGATGATTTTTTTTTTTTTTTTTTTTTTTTTTTTTTTTGTGGGACAGGTGCCCATTTTTTTTTTTTTTTTTTTTTTTTGTAGAGAGAGAGAGAAATGTTGGAAAGGGATGTCAGAATGTTTGGGTGAGGTAAGTTGGGTAGGTGAGGAAGCAATTGCAGACAGACAAGACAAACAAGACAAGAGACAGGGACAGTGATGGACACAAAATGTTGGGGGACACCACACTTGGGGTGAGGGTTGGGACATCCTGAACCCATAGTCATCAAGCTGGGTGACAGTGAGAATCGAGTTCTCACCCACTGGACTGTCATCACTGTCATCTCATTCCACCTCTGGCTGGAGTGCTTAATGTCTCATTCTTCTCCTCCTGGTAAGTTGCAAAATGAGTGAGAGCAGCCTCCCCAGCCAGTGTAGGCATGCACCAACAATGCTGGGCACAACCCTATGCACCGTCCATGGCAATTCAGTGTGAGTGATAAAATCACCATCTTTGCCACTGCTCCAGGAGGGTACCACTGGACCAGTCTCTGGGGCAGGACTACCTGAGGGGGCAGGTAGTGCAGGGGCAGTAGAGGCAGTACTGCTAGGTTGGCTCCCATATGTTCTGAGCAATGGTGCTGGAGCCAGTAGAGGGGGCAGGCAGATCCTGTGGGGCAGGCCTACCCCACTGTGCTGTGGAGCATTTAGTGATGCAGTACACATGGATGACGTAAGCCCATTTTGTGACATATAATAAAATTAAAAAAATACAAAAATAAAATAAAATGAAATAAAAATAAAATAAAAAAAAGAATGATAAAGGTTGTGGTGAGAGAAAAAAGAGATAGGATTAGTACCTTCTATGTGAAATACAGTACATTGATACAATTATTTGACTCCATTATCTTAACTTTTACTTTTAACATCCCTCTCCTTCTCTCCTGATCCATGGTCCTGCCACTTCCTATTGTGAGCGCACCCATCCTCCTCTCACTAACCATGTGACAGCTTCCCCACCAGCAGAAACTCCCAAGTGACCAAATCCTGTACAGGCTTAAAACTTCATCAAAGTCCAACAGCCTACCAAGATCAACAATTCAGGGTACAGCATAGGTGCATTCTCATAATTTAATGCCCCCTTAGTTTAAGTTCAGAATTATATTGGGATACCTTACTTCAACATTTGTAAAGTAGTTAAGTGGCATGCACACTCGCAGGACAATATGTAGGCTCAATAGTAGCACCATAATTAAACTCCCAGTGCTTTTTTGTAATGTTAGTATTAAACCACTAGGTGGCAGCAGAAAACCAGGTATCACACTCTCTCCACTAATACTGGTTAAACGGGAAAGCCATGCTGTTATTCTTTCTCCTCTTAGCATTTGCCACCATAGTAGAAGCCAGCTCACCTCTCCCCTCTATTTCCAAGCCCTACCCAATTCCCAACCAGCATCCCCCCTGCCTGTTTATATGACTCCAGAATTGAACTACTACATTCCTCTTTAAAATAAATTTGAGATACAGTTGCCTAAATTCCCAGACTTTTTTAGCTAGTCACAGCATATCTTACTTACCAGGCCGAATTTAACTTCTGGACTGATTGTTTTTTGGTGCAACTTCTACAATTCTGCTGGTTTTGGCCCACCCCATTCTTCACTGGCTGAATTCAACCTAGTCTGGAATCAGCTGAGAATGCCCCCCCCATACCCCACCCCCCTGAATTAATAAAAGATATGTAGTACCTTGGTGCCATCTTCAAATTCCTCTCCTTCTCTCCCGATCCACAGCCCTGCCATTTCCCATTGCGAGTGTGCCTATCCTGTAAGTACATCTATTTTAATGTAACTAATGTATAGCAATTTGCAATGCCTAGTCCTAACTATGTCGTGTTGATATGGATAAGTTTGTGAGTGAGATAAATGGGATCCATGACAACTGCCTTCCTTCTTTATTAACTGCACTGTCTTAAACAAACCAAATTTTGTGTGAGTGGTATGCTAAACAATTACAGCAACACTGAGGCAACTCGGCAACTGTAATGCACAGTGTATTAGTAAGGTGTTTTGTCTGTTACATCTTCATTTTATACAATGGCACATGATAAATGTCTAGTATTGTTCATTATAAGTATCTATATGCTATGAATGGCTATATTGCTTGTTACGCTGTTGAATTACTGCTCGTAGTGTTAAAGGAATATAGCTGTATTGATTACTGTATGCAATGTAAGAGGAATATACTTGTTTTAACAATTGTCAATGTACATAGGCAGTACTATATATCTACCATTGCCAAGAGCTGCTTTAATTTGATTGTGCTGTATGCACTATTGGCACTGTGGTGTATACCAACTATTCTGTGCTGTTTGAAGCCTGGCATAAGGAAATAGCTGTCTGTTATACTAAGAGGTATCTAGCACAGTGTTATAACATTAGCTACATACAGTGTTCTGTTTTTCCTTTGTATAGCCTAGCTACGATACCAGTTGTTATAGCCATTGTTCCCTACATGTAACCCTGTATATGATTACTTATGCAGCTTATCCCTTTATTTATTGCAGTCTTTACTAAGCGTGTGATGGCTTCCCACCCGCAGGAAGTCCAAACAAGTGACCAACTCCTGTAGAGTCTTAAAACGTCATCAAAGTCCAACAACCTAATAAGATCAACAACTGAGGGTACAACATAGGTGCATTCTCAAAATGTAATGCCCTCCTAGCTTAAGTACAGATGTATATTGGGATGCCTTACTTCAATGTTTGTAAAGTAGTTACATGGAGCGCACACTCACAGGACAACCTGTAGGCTCAGTAGTAGCACCATAATTAAACTCCCAGTGCTTTTTTGTAATGTTACTATTAAACCACTAGGTGGCAGCTGAAAACCAGGTATTGCACTCTCTCCATTGATACTAGTTAAATGGGAAAGCCATGCTGTTATTCTTTCTCTTCTTAGTATTTGCCACCATAGTAGAAGCCAGCCCACCTCTCCCCTCTATCTCCAAGTCCTACCCAATTCCTGGCCAGCATCCCTCCTGCCTGTTTATGTGACCTCAGAATTGAACTGCTATATTCCTCTTTAAAATAAACTTGAGATACGGTAGCCTAAATTCCCAGACTTTTTAAGCCAGTCACGGCATATCTTACTTACCAGACCGAGTTTAACTTCTGGATTGATTGTTTTTTGGCGTCACCTCTATGGTCTTGGTTCAGCCCTGTTCCATTTACCCTCGCTGCACTTGGTCTCACTCCACTTCCCTACTCTGCCTCCATTTCACACCCACCCCCTCTACACCTACATTTATTTCTACTCAACATCAGCTGACCCCATTTACCACTCCCACTTTCCAATCTAATCACAAACATAATATAACCCCATCCACACATCTCTACATCACCAAATCAAGCAGTCTAACCAATACACTCAATCACTATGCATTCTTCTTTTTCACTGCTCTTCTTCTAGTCCTCTAATTAATTCATCATTAAGTGTTTTTCCCCTGCCCACCCTAATCTTACCACCTCCTACAGGTCATCTAACATACTCCACCCCCACCTTTCTTTGAATTTAAAACCACTGCCATTATGTCCCACCATCTCAATACCTCCTCATTACTAGCTTCTCTAATCATATGTCTCACTACAGCCTCTATCTGTACCTCCTGGCACAGTACACTCAACCAGTACAACAACCTGAAATACTCCACCCTAACTCCTTACACTCCTGACTCCTCCAGTTATATAGACATATCCCCAGCCATTTACAACCAAACCTTCTTCCAACTCCCAACACCTATTTACTATGTCACACAATACAAAACAAAACCCAGCCTCATCTGCAACTTTTTAATAATGTTATACCTTAAAACTATCATCAATGTAGCAGCATAGCTACTTCTAGGAGATGATATTCACCCCAACCCCGGTCCAACTTCAGCCACAAACAACACATATAACCCCGACCCTCCATTTAAACACAAACCCACAGACTTACTAATACCTAACTTGAACATTCGCAGCATTATGAACAAAATAGAAGAGCTGCGTGCCACTATTTCTCTATATAACCCCAACATAATGCTCATTACAGAGACTTGGCACAAACCACATATTAAGGATAACTCCATAACACCTCCCAGTTATAACATTCATAGGGTTGGCAGAGTACACAAACAAGGTGGTGGCATCGCACAGCAATACAAGACTAACTTAAAATTCCAGCTCCTACAAAAAGAATCCCCAGATTTCAAAAATGCAGAAACTATATTTGCAAAATTTCTCTTAAATCAACACAAGCATCTAAACTTAATCGGGATTTACATACCCCAGGCAACAACTTAACCACCCTAGAGTCCATACTTCACTGGGCTTCCCAAGAAATTATCTTGCTAGGTGATGTCAATATCGACTGGAACTCTATACACTCTCCAACACCTACTAACCACATTAACATATATAACTTCACCCAACTCATACAAATACCCACCCATACTGATAAGTTTACAAAAAGGGAATCCATACTAGACTGGGTCCTCACAAACCACCCCAATACTGTCCATCAGTGCGGTACACTGTCTAACTCTCTAAGTGACCACAACCCCACCTTTATCCTTAGAAACAAACTTAAAGCTAATAATTCTCCCACCCTACTACAGATGCATTCCCACAAAAAATTCCCCACTTATCACTTCTTGGATGCCTTAAAATCCTGTACTTGGTCTCCCATCAAAACCCTTCCACTGGACAAGGCAGTTGAATACTTTAACTCCACATTGCTAAACATCCTTAACCATCTAGCCCCACTTAGAGCAATCAGTAGCCATAGTAACCCTTCCCCCTGGCTACAAAAAACTACTAGGGTCTTACTCAAAGACAGGGATAAAGCCGGGAAAATCTGGCACCAAAACAAAACACCACAACTAGGCAAGCCATCCTCAAATTCTGTAATATGGCAAAAAAAAATTAGGATTGACAAACAAAATCATTATATTTCCCTACAAAAGAAGCATAGTACCAGCCCACTAAAATTCCGGGCAGCAGTCACTAACATTCTCCATCCCGGCAAAACCACTACTCCCACACCCAATATAGATGGATCTAACTCAGACATAGCCTCCAGTTTCAATAACTACTTTACCTCCTCTATACTTACAGTCATAAATAATATAAGCTCCACCAACCTCCCCAGTCTCCTAAGGTCCCAAACAACAACACCCCCTTCTCACTTAAGCCAGTACCAATATCAACCATGTAAAAACTCATATTATCTAAACCCACCACCACCTGACAATCTCCCCACTGAGTATCTTCAACTAGCATTCAAGGCCATAGCTTACCCCATTTTATTACAAATAAATAGGTACATCACTGAACACACCATTCCATCCTTGTGGAAAACCTCATTCATCATCCCCCTCCACAAGGGTGGATCCTCTACCGATCTCTCCATCTACTGACCCATTGCAATACTGTCACCTCTATCAAAGATTCTAGAATGATGCATCCATTACCAGCTCCTCACGCACCTTCTCTGTAATAACTTACTATCCAAAGCAAAACATGGTTTCTGCCCATCCCATAGCACCACCACTGCCCTAATTAATTTCACAAATACTATAAACACACACAAGAACCAAGGCAAACTAGTCTCTGCTATCTTTTTAGACCTAACCAGGTGAAGTAAACAGCTCCAATGCAGGAACCCACTAAAAAACAAAGTAAAAAGTCATCGACCACTGTGTAGGCAAAAACGGCAATAATCTTTTTAGACCTATCCAAAGCATTTGATACAGTTTCCCACAGCAAACTCTTATCCTGCCTCTCTAAGCTTAACGTGGACAACCCCCACCCTGCTCTGGTTCAAAAGCTACCTTGACAACCACCTACAATCTGTCAAATGGCTCAATTCCCTATCTTCTCCACTCACAGTCACTCTAGGCGTACCTCAGGGTTCAGTTCTTGGCCCCCTTCTTTTTAATATTTTTACAAGCCAACTTTACTTAGTGACCAGAGAAACTGAAACAGTGCAATATGCCAATGACACAACCCTAATCTGCTCTACATCCAATATACAACTTCTCCAACAAAAGACACAGGAATCCTTCATAGACATAGAAAACTGGTTAAATAACTCACAGTTGATACTAAACCTAACAACTCATGCTGTTCCACTCAACAAAGACTAACAAACCACCACCTTCTCTATATTCTCTACGAACAAGACCCTTATCACCCCAGTCCCAGAGGCTAAATTATATTGACCAACAACTAAGATACAGCAAACAAAGATCTCTAACTATCTCCAAAGTACATAAAAAACTAGGGACTCTTTATCGCTGCAAAAAATACCTAACCTCTGAGTCTAGAACAGCTGTAGCCAGAACCCATCTCCTGTCAACACTACTCTATGCACCTCCAGTACTAACAAACCTAAACAAGCCTGATTTTAACAAACTTTCCACCTGTTACAACAAAATCACCAAATTTGCCACCAATGCCAAATCATGTTCCCACCACTGCCAATCCTTACAAGCATTAACTGGCTAGAATTTCCTAACTTACTACAATACCACCAACTCAGCTTAGCACACCAAATATTATACTATCTAGAGAAAACCCCTGCCCTGTATGGCCTTCTAAACGTCTATAATGCAAATAAACAATTACATTCAGCAACAAAGCCCTGATCTAAAAAACAGTTCCAGGGAGTTTCTCTTCCCTCATGACATCACTAAAACCTGGAACACCCTTCCCCCTGACATCAGTTTACGAAACTGTATTTCCACTTTCAAACAAAAACCTTAAATCATACCTTCACACCAACCATCTATGCAAGTGCAATGGGCCACCTTGAAACCTCACTAATTGCAGGAACACTATTTCCTTATGCCTCTGGTGAATTCTAATAATGTGCACAACTAAGGCTCATTGTAAATATTATTCATACGATTTTTGCTATGAAAATGCAATGCACAAAAATTGTACATATGTTGTTGCCATGAAAATGTTAAGAAAACATATTTGTTCATTTGTAACCGAGTTTTAATCTAATACATACAACTGTCTCTCTTGTGTTCAATAAGCTGTCTCTAATTATCTACTGCTAGTTTAACATTCTAAACATTTTGTAACATGTTTGTTCAATGTGGTTAACATTTACATTTTGTAATCTATAACTGTTATCATTAATTACTGTTCATGGTGTTTTATGAAGAGCTTTTCTCCCCGGGCCTCCACTGAAAATGGGCACTTGTTGTCCTGTCGGACTATCCCGGTAAACAAATGTTAAATAAATGAAATAAATAAATAAATAATAAATAACACTACCAACTCTGAACAGATAACTTATACAAAAGTTTTTAAGACTACCAGCTTCTAACAGATGTACACTATAACACAGATTGCAGCATGTACTCCTTGACATGTGCATACATTGCACATATGGGTGTTCCAGTTTTACAGATTATAGTTTACAGCAGGGCATTTGTGCCACTGGTATGGATGTTTGAATTTAAGTATAATTAAAGAATTGACAGTATTGTATAATTGGGAAGTGTGGTATTTGAACCCACAACCTTCGACTAAAGTCTAATATTGTACTCTTGGTTAATGCTACTGGCTAATGCAGGCATACTTGCTTTTACAGTTGAGATATGCACACTCAGTTTGATATTCTAATATTGGACTCGGTTTGTGCTACAGACTAATGCATGCATGCTTACTTTTACAGTTGAGATATGCATGCCCAATTTGATACAACTCTATAAAATACAAACTTGTAATGCTACAGAAACACTACAGTTCTGCTGCATACATCCCACATGCTTATCTCATCCGTGCCAATCTAGCCCCATGGGTTCAGACATTTTCCTCACAATCATGGGCAGCTGTGGAAAAAACAGAACAGAACAGAATTCCATTATGAATACCAGTCTTGCCTGTATTCAGCTTTTAAGTGCTGCAGGTGCTCTCTGCTCTCTGTAGTTGATACTTACACAGGTGTGGGATGTCCTAAATTCCCCAATCCAATGGTTGAGGGTATCCCTCTTCCTGCTCTGTAGGTCATTGTAGTGATGCCTACATTTGGTCACCAGTGTGTGGGATACTGGTGGCACTGGTTACAGCCCAGGCTAAACTGTCCCAAGTTTCAGACTTATACTGGGAGCCAGACTACTCACCCTGCAGAAGCCTGGCACTATGGTTCTTAACTAGGAGTCCAGTAAAAATCTTGGATTCCTGGACACCCCATCTCTGTGCCCTAAACCTGACATCTTCTCCACAAATGCATGTCATGTCTACCATGGATCTAGAGCAATGGAGAATGATGCTTTCCCACCAATTCCAGTCATCGCATTTACTGGGAGTGTGCACACTGTTTGAAAATATTGCACTCCACTTACCATTGTGCAAAGACTGTGCTCAGCAGTGTGCACCTCTGAGCACCGTGTTTACACAATGGTAAGCAGAGTGTAATAGTGGCAACCAGTGAAGTATTACATAATTGCAGTTGCAATTTCAAGGTCATTGGGTGTACAGGCAGTTGTGTATGTGTGTTAGGCAAATGTAAAGGTCATGCCAGTCCAGATAGCAGAAATATACTTACAGGAACATAGTACACAGTATAACCACAGTCCTACATGTGATAATAAACGTGATAATACATAGATATATGCTAAATAACTGACACAGCACTAGTGTCTCGGCCCTCATACATATAATTAATATCAGCTCCACTATGTCAAGTGTCATAAGTGAGAGTGACTATAATAGGAAGTGGAACGACAATAAAAGTGTATGAAATATTCTGTATTTGAATGCAGGACCCTGGTTATGGCAGTCCTACACTTACACCTGTTGCCACAAGAAGGTTGAGAAAACACTTGTCTATGTTGCATTTCATTGCTAGAAACTGCAACATCTCAATGGTAAAATAAAGGTTGCACACTCTGTACTAGGGCTCAGGACCATCTGTACTCCAGCCCTACACTTACACCTACTACCACAGGAATAGTTACATGACATTCCCTATTTTACTAATCATTCTTAAGGTCTTGCTAACTGCTGCAAAACATCACTTAGCATATTTATGCAATGCCCAATAGCAGTAATTGAATGCATCCAGTTTCTATTCTTGGCTGTCTGGGTCCTGTCTGGCCATTGTTCAGTTCACCCAGTGCCGCGCTTCGTGCAAATGAGTTAAGCACAGCCAAACTCAACATTCATTTTTCTCGGGTTCCCTTGTTTGCACTAAGAGACACATTTCACCAACTGTGCCCCCCCCCCCAAAAAAAAAGGAAAAGAAAAGATGGGAGAGGTAGTGGCAATAAGGAAAAGCAATCTATGGCATACACAATAATAGTGCACATGAGGCATTTCTATATAGGTCTGGATTTGTACTCTCACTCAAATGCACCTTCAGAATACAGAATGGGTGCTCTATCCTTCTTTGTCATGCAAACACCTTTGCAGCAAAGAACTGAACTTAGTCTATACACAGCCAACTCTAGCAGCATCTAAGTGATATCAAACTATGCAAGTGTTATTTGTATATTTATTATTCTTTGATGTAGTACACCTATTGATCACACAACCTGTCATGATTATTGCTTGCAAATATGCAGCTCTGCCATACATGACTGTGTTTGTTGGTCATTCTTCATTTATCTGAGCAGTAATCTAAGATGTGTAGTGTGCAAGGCATTCTGTATCATTGATCTTAAAATGTGTGAGGATATTAAGTGAAAATAATATCATATGCAGTTGCCAACAAATGAAGGCTAGGTTGGATGTTAAGGAACACAACTTGTGACTTGTGTGATGCTTGCTTACATTTTCAATCTTACATCTAACACTTTACTAATCTAACCTGACATACCAAGTGGAAGTAAGGTGGCCTGCAGTGCTGTTCTGTTTTCCTTCTCCCAACCACTAATCGTTCACAGTTGCAATCCATTAAAAACAAACACTGAGGGAGTGCCTGCAATATGTTTACATCTGATACACAGATCCAGTTTTTGGGATTCAGCAATTCTAATGAGTTCATACCTCATTCGCATCTTCATCAGGCTAACAGCCCTGAATCTACACCACATAAAAAGGCAACCATGTAGCTAGACAAACTGATAGTAAAGATACCTGTTTATGTTGGGAAGATGGCAGATAACACTATTTCTTCAGGATATACCTGTACAGAGGAGTACTTTACACTTCTATTTGGTTAGCTACATACTGCATATGCTGGAATGTATTTAAGAAAAATCTAATGAAAAGGCTTTTACACTTTTATCTGTATGCATTAGTTATAAGTGCACTGATGGCATGGGCATGTTTGCCAAACCATTTCAGAGGTATACATGGTTGCCAATACATGAAAATGGAATGCTGTGTTCCTTTGATAGCAATTTTAGGATTTCAAAGATGGTTTGTTAACAAAATGTGTCATTTTCCTGTACTTTTTATTTTTTTGAGGGGGCAAAGGTGAGTTACTGTTATGGCACAAAAAAGGATAGACTGTTCTTTTGTGGGGGATCAAAGGTGAGTTACTGTTATGGCACAAACAAGGATATGTTGCTCTTGTTACTCTTTGGTTTGCATCCTGCCTGTTCATATTTCACATATGTAGACTGTTGTATATCCTTTTCTGTTTTATTTGGAATCATTTATTCAGTACTTATGTGATTCTTATATGTATTATTCTTCAGTTGTCTTTTAGGACACCTAGGAGTATGCCACCCAGGTGTGTCATTCATGGGAGATGTCCCCCCTTCACCATTGCTGAGAACCAGGTCATAGTGGATGACTTTAGGCAACATGGTGCTTTTCTGCTGGAAAGAGGATGGGGACGTATGGCACGTAGGATGTAAATTTGGCAACAGAGAGTTGTTGATCTGAATGCCATGGGTGGCCACTGCAGGACATATGATCAACTGCACCACAGGGCCACTGACATAATCATATATGCATGGAGGAGAGCAGCTGCAGTGGGCCATGACCAGATGTAGGGCTGCTAGAGAGCCACCACTAATACCCAATGAAGAGCTTCTGGTCAATATCAGGGATTCAGACAACTCACAAGAGAGTGCAGTACAGCCTGTCTTGGATGTCGGAGTAACAGTGTCAGAGACAGCTAGCACATCTCAGGAGGAACATCCAAGTAGGCTTTGGTTTCTCAACAGTTGAATACTGTTGTATAGTAAAACAATTGAAATTGATATGTTACTTCTGTGTCACTAGTATTTTTGGGGGGATTGATTAAAGATTTCTACACTTATAAGCTTAGGTTTGAGTTGACAGCCACATTCTTGTTGAAAGTATGCTTAATGGACATATAAAGGGGTAAAAGTATTACCTCCTGTGTTACTGTTAATTGTGATGATGTTGCCCTTACCTCCTGCTTAACTTCTTCCAGGACTGTCTGGATTATAAAGGAGAATTTCTTCTGCAGATGTCCAAAACCAAGTGAGTGACCACTAGAACTGGAACTAAAACACCAAAAATTGAAGAAACGTATCCAGGAAGTCGAAACTCAACAAGACCTGACTTTATTAACAAAATCAAACTTTGTAAACAGTAGCTACGGTTGAGCACTTTCATCATAAAAAGACATCATCAGAATGGTATTTAACCATGGTGTAACCAGGTTTAAAAATATGTGTAAATCAGCTGATCTAGTACACACCCCCACCTGAGCCAATCATACCAAAACAAACCCAAAGTCACTGTTAAAGGCATATACCATTAAAAAAATAACGGAGAAAAAGCTAAGTAGAATAAAATCAATGGCAATGAAGAAAAAATTAAAAATAAAGAATAAAAAACTAAAGACAAGCAGCTCTTTATTTTAGTTCACTTGTTGAGGCCATAGATATTGGACAAGTGGCGAGCGAGGCCATTGATCACAGAAGTGTGGCTACTTTGGCTTCAGTGCTTGTTGAGTCTGGCCATAGCCAAAGTGTGGGTGAGGTTGCATGCAGGAGTGTTGATAGGGGTGTTTGGAGGGGCCTGTTCTCCCTCCTCCACCTGCTGCAGGTGTCTCTTCCTGTGTCATTCAACATATGTTTAAAGCCATCATGAAGGCACAGGCACATATAAAAAAGCACCCCAGACAAACGCTCAGGGTTGTGGATGTGGTACAAGCTGACATGAGTGACTGCTTCCACCATGTTGCCGATTCCTTGGATTGGATGAATGACATGTTGGAACTAGGAGTGTCTGTGATGGACCAAGTGGTGTCTGTAATGGAACGAGCAGTGTCTCTGATGGAACATCTGCTGGGAGGGGAATGGCATCCTAGTGGGCATAGGTCAGCCACAACATCTGCTGAGAGCCCATGTGGCCATTCCCAATCATGCTCATGATCATGGCAGTTCTTCCACTGGTCCATAAGGGAGTGTGCTGTCCACACCCAAATGGAGCAGGCCATGGGATCGTGGTCCTGGCCATTCCCATGAAGGGAGCACATCCAGCAGACATCGGTCATGCTCAGGTAGCAGCTCTCCATCTGATCTTGGGCATGGAAGTACCAGTGCAACTCTTTGCAGGGCCAGTCCCCATGGTTGTGGGGCAACAACGATGAACTGCCACCTATACCATGCATGGCATACACTTGTCCAACATATCAAGACATAGAGCTAGCACTGAGCTTGGCTGTGTTCATGCAGATTCTCACACACCACTTTCACATGGAGGACCCCTACAGAGACACACACACACAGCCTGCCTGCTTCACTTTCGCACTTTCTCCCTCACACACACTCACCAACCTTTTATGTCAGCTGAGGCCTTCTACCATCACCCCCCAGCACCCTGGGTAAGTGATGATAACTGTGTCATCTCT
Source organism: Protopterus annectens (assembly GCF_019279795.1). Taxonomy (NCBI): domain Eukaryota; kingdom Metazoa; phylum Chordata; order Ceratodontiformes; family Protopteridae; genus Protopterus; species Protopterus annectens. Next base: position 1,673,894,241 of record NC_056739.1, read on the forward strand.
GTTTTCTCTCTTTTGGATTCAGGGATACAAAAGCTTTGTGTCTGATGCACAGGGTGCATTGCTACATTAGTGCCTAGTATATCTGCATGTGTGTTGTTAACTGATAATTGTACCTGTCAGTTATATTTGCCTTGCCAAATAATACAGTGGATAGCATCATCACGACAGTACTTTCTAGTGTATTCTCTTGTAAGGATTGTGAAGTCAAGAACTACAATGTTTGTCATTACTTTATAAACCTTCTCTTTAATGTCTTCCAGTACATATGTATGGTGCACATCATAAGACATGCCATCTCATTCAGATCTTAGGATTGTATGACAGCACTGTAGCAAACTCATTAACAGTAATACAGTATAATGCTCTTTTTTGCAGGAACCTCAGCAGAAACATGCAGCAACTAGACAGACCACAGGGCTTTCTCATCAAGATAACACAGGGCCTACTAACCATGACATGATGTATGTGGGTAGATTAAAAGACATGTTACTGTCATCTGTCTGGTATCACATTACATTGTAGCTGTTATTCTAAGCCTATTGCTTTTGGTTTAAACATGTGGGCTTCAGGCCAGTTGTCTTATATTTTGAAGGTTTGTAGTCTACAGTCTGGTGGGACCAGAGGGTAGTCTCTGCCCTTCTGAGCTGGGAATTGTTGGTTGAAGGCTTATTGTGTCTGTTACTCAGAAAGTGTCTTAGTCCTAGTTTAAGTACTTGTGTTCTAGACCACCTATTTCACACTAAGAAGGTTTTTTGTCTACTCTCTTGTTGTAGTATTCTACTAGATTGCTGCTTTATTTAAAATCTTTGTTCTTCTGTTCTGATTGCGATTATCTGCACTTTGGATTTCCAGGATTTCTACATTTTATTACATAGGCTCAAATCAGGCTTGCTAAATTCAGACTGTTTGGTATCATTGGAGCACTAAAACCACCCTTCTTTCATTAAGAAGGCCCCTGCACCCTTGTGGCAGAACTATGCAGCCAAGAACCCATATGACTTTGGGATTTCTGGAATAAGGATCACTGTTGGCCTTTCCCTTGTTTTACTTGTTTAAAATAGTTTAACTTCACTTATGTTTCAGCTTTGTGTTTTGAGGTGTTTGGACTCAGTTTACCATAGCTGCTTAGAGCTTGCAACGCTGCCCTGCAAGCAACTCAGGTGTGCATTGTGAAACTTTGACACATTTTTGTAACCCTAGCCCTCCATAGAATAGGCACATTCTGTTAGTCTTACACCAAAGCCTGGTCCATCTAGCCCGCTCCCCACTAGTTACTACAATATATACCTTCCATAATAGATGGACAATTTTCCACCATGTCTCCATGCAGCCTGATGTACATGGGCATCCTGAGACAACAGAGCAATTGCCTCATGTATATTGACAACCAGTTATTTCTAAAACAAACTAATACAACATGTGAGGGCTGTATCTATACTATGCTTTGGCATCAATTCTCTTGCATAAACCAGATATCAAACATGTTATCAGCACACACAATTCACCTGTTGCACATAAGCTCACAACCCATAAACCCACATATGCAGAGGTACCCACTAGAAACCAAACTAAAGATTGGAGACCTCTATAGCACAAACCTAATGCACACAGTGCAGACCCAACAGAATCCACTACACGTAATAATACACACACCAGTGTCTCAACCAAGAAGCATATCAGGCAAAACACCTGAAAACCAAATGTCTTGTTCATAAGCAGCTCCATAGTGAGACACACAGATGTCCCCCTCACCACAGTGGACAAGGGGAAGGTCACAGTCAGCTGCCTGTCAGATGCCAGGGTCCATAAGATCACATATGTACTGAAGTCTCTCAACAAGTGCCATAATGTCATAGTCCATGTTTCAGTGACTGACTAGAGATGTACCTGACTGTATTATATGAAGGTGCTTGCCTCCCCCATAGTGGCCTTTTTTAGGCAATGTCAGAACAACTAAAGTCCCAACATAAAAAATCCACCACAAACAAACTGAAGGTTATGCTGCTTAATGCATGGAGTGTAAACATAAACTGCACTCATTGGAAGAACTTCTTACCTTGAAAGATGCCCATGTCTGTGCAGTCACACAGATATGGTTCAAGGCTGCAGACAGCACCCTGACCATGCAGGGGTACAATGCATTCCACATGTTCACACATCAAAATGAGCATGAAAGAACCAACGTTGGAGATGTATACATCTTCATTAAAGATGAATACACTGCAAAACTGTTCAAAGAATATGACTCTGTAGCACTTCTCCAAGTCCAACTAACTGTATGTAAAACCCCCTTCCATATAATTGATAGCTACAGGTCCCCCACCATGAACCACAAGGACCACTCTGCCTACTTGGACCTAATTAGGTCATGCACTAGACAGCCAACCACCTTGGTCATGTGTGATTTCAACTCTCCTTCCATCAATTTGAGTCATATATGTCCACAAACACACTCACCCTAATGTTCCTGGACTTTGTTATTACACAGGCTGTGTAACAGACAGTCTGCACCCCCACAAGAGACACAAATGTCCTAAACTTAGTACTGACCAACATAGTGGTTGTCTGCACAAAGCCCTGTGTCTCAGCCCCCCTGGTCAGGTCAGATCACAATTCAGTCTTGTTCACATTCACAATCATACCCAACACTCCCTCAAGAGCAGAAAGGATGAAACATTTCTCCAAAGTAAACTATAGGCTCCTAATCAATGCCATAAAGAGTTGCAACCCCCTGCTACCACTGTCAACAATGGCTGCTATACAGAGGTGTACACAAATGGCCTGTACAAGCAGCTATACAAATGTACAGAGCTGGCTGAATGTGAATGGATCAAAAAGTTCTTCACAGAAAACAAGCCACCCTGGTGGGCATCAAGCATACATAGGTTATACAAAATTTGGAAGACAGTAATGTCTAAGAATAAGACGTAACTGACTCAGCAGAGGAAGAACGCCCTCCACAGATTGAAGAAGGAAATTAGCTTTCTTGAAAAGTTCTGTAAAGCCACATATAAACCTAGCATCCCTAGCAAAATATAATCTGGAGGCATTCTTTAGCTACATCAAACATTTAAAAGTGAAGGCCCAGCTTTCTGCCCAACTAGTAGTGGACAGTACCACTCATACTGATGCTGAGGACATCGCCAACCTGCTACCAGACAGTTTAGGACAAACTCCCCCCCCCCCCCATCTCCACCAGACATAGCCCAAAGCATATCTGTCACCAGTCCACTACCTAGTAACTTCCTATGAACCTAAGGTGATTTCTGCCTGGGCTCCAGGCCATTGTCTGATCCTGGCCTAGTGGGATGGTTGTATATACAATAATCTGATATAGCTGATTACATCAGCATTGTCTGTTGAGCATATGGTGATAATAATGTCCCGCATGCTGGTGTAAAAGGATCTCTGTAATGTCAAGTAACATCTGTTTTACACACACACACACACACACACACACACACACACACACACACACACACACACACACACACACACACACACACACACTTGACTGCAGTGAGAACAGAAGCCCTAACTATCTAAGTACACACACTACTATATGCAAGTGCCAAAACACGTCTGACTTTTACATATCTGCAGGTCAACTTGTAGTGGATGACATCAATAGGCCATGTGGAAGACAAGAGGTTGGGAGGGCTGTATGAAATTGATGTGTAGGCTTCTGCAAGTATGAAAAGACTAGCAACCAAAAAACAACTAATCTACGTTGTATCCCCGAAGTCTCAAAACAACCCACTAAAGTGTAGTGGGTCTAAAAACAAAACAGTGTAAGAAACTTCTCTGTGTGGAAGATTTTCAGTCCATATATTTCTAGTTAATCACTGTATATAATCAGATCAGACAATAGTAGTAGAAGAAGCGAACGTAAACTCGTCAAGTCAAAAAGTAATAATAGAAAATATATAATTCTACAGCATTACTAAGTATTCGAAAGTAATCCAAGCAAGGCAGGCAGTCTGTTTCCAGTCGAAAATCCTTTATTAAGTACACAGACAAGCGATCCAAGTAAAACAAAAATAGAGTAATCTAAAAAGACTATCAACCCATACCACTGGAGAACTAAGTACAGAATAGCACATCTACTTTGCTTCACACAGACACACACACAGTTGACTGCAGTGAGAACAGAACACCTACCTATGTAAGGTATACAGACTATAGAACTCAGTACATCATGCAAGTTCCACAGCAGAAGTCTGACTTTTCTATGGCTGCAGGTGAACCTATGGTAGATGACATCAGCAGGCCATGTGGGGGACAACAGGTTGTGAGGCCTGCATAGGCACATAGATTCTTAATTCACATGAGGCCAGTAGTAACAGTGTACATGTCTAGAAGCCTAGCTGTGTAAAAACACAAGTACCCTTATTGAGCACAGTTGGATGTTTGAGTTTAGCAGAGCAAGGTTGTCAGCACCACAGACTGGCCTTGTCCATGAGGAAACACACAACATTATACATTATATATTACACTTTATAGTGTGGTTGACATATGTGTGTGAGGAATACTGAGCCCCCAGGGTTGTATATGCATGCATTGTGAATATATGACATATACTGAGAATGAGCCCTGAACAACTGATCATATGTACAGAGGATTAGCTGAATTTGAACTGTCACCTCCAGAGAGAGAGAGAGAGAGAGGTGACACAATATAATCATGTCGTATAGCCAATTGGACTAAATCAAGTGTGTCAAGTAGACATGCATGCTACACGGAGAGCTATGTATGGGACAATATTTTTTGGGGGGGCATGTTCCCTTTTTTTTTTTTTTTGTGAAAAGAAAGAGAAATGTTGTGGAAGGGACACAGGTATGTCTGAGGCAGGTAAGTTGGCAAGGTGAGGAAGCAATTGCTGACAGATGGGACATTCAAGACAAGAGACAGGGACTGAGAAGAACACAAGAAGTGGGTGAACACCATGGTTGAGGTAATGGTGTGGACCTCACAAACCCATGGATGTCAAGCTGGGTGACGGTTAGAAGTGAATCCTCACCCACTGGACTGTCATCACTGTCACCTCCCTTTGCCAGTGTCTGCAGTGTCTGACATCTGTGTTTCTTTGTGTTATTCAGTACGTTGATGGAGAGCATAGTCTGGCATACAATCCTACCCACTATCCTCAGCAGTTCTTCTCAGGTGATAAAAATCACCCCTCTGCCACTGCTTCAAGAAGGAACAACAGGCCTGTTCTCTGTGGAGAAATTTGAGGATGGCAACCAGTATTTATTTGGTACTAGTTGACATCCGATTCATACTATACAATCTTTACCTTATGGAAAGATGATTAGATTGTCTAGGCTCTGTAATAATAAATTAGATTTACAAAAACAAATTAGTCAAACCTTATCTGTTTTTACAGAGAGGATATAGTGAGGATTTAATTGATGGGTCTATTGATAAACTAATACAATATAATTTGAACAAACATGACATTAATATTAGAAAAAGATTTACTAGTGTTAGTAATATTAATTCTTTGGTTGAAAAAGATAAAATGTTTTTGTGACCACTTATAACATTTTAAGTACTAGGATTTGGGAACTAATAAAGCATTATTGGAAATTTTTACATAGAGATGAGCTGCTACATAGACTTGTCTCTGATTTACCCTATGTGGCTTACAAGAGAGGACAGAATTTGGGGGACAAATTGGTTAAAGCTTATTATATTGCACCAGTAGCTAGTCCCTCTACCTCATTAGTATCTTTGGGTACTATACCTTGTAACAATTGCAATATATGTTCCCATATTAAACTGAGTTTTCCTAGGATTAATGGAAAAACATTTAGACCACACAATTATTTTACATGTGATACAGTATGTGTAATTTATTGCCTGACATGTCCCAGCAACCTTTTCTACATTGGGGAAACTAAAAGGAAATTTAGAATTAGGTTGCAGGAACATATTAGAGATATAAAGAAGGGGAGATTAGAAAGTCCTATAGCATCTCATTTTGGGGAAAAACATAGTAGTGATGCTAATTTATTACAACCTACCATTCTGGAAGAAGTGATTATTAGGAAAGGGGATGAAAGATTAATTAAACTATTTTATTGTATAAGGAAACTGTATTTATATTGAAATGTGATACACTGGCACCAAGAGGCTTGAACAGAGAAGTTAATTTGAGAAGTTTGCTTTAAAATTTTAAAATGCATGTTTAATTGATTGATTATTTAATTAAATGATTGTTGGTGATGTATAAATAGGGGAATGCGTTTTTTGGTAAATGTGTACTCTTTGAAGGCTGTAATGGCCGAGGCGCTAAGACAAGACAAGCAATAAATTTCATTGTGAAACTGAATCCATTGTCATTTTTGGAATATTTTTCTGGTTCTGCTGTTGGTTCTGTTCTCTGTGGCAGATGCACCTGAGGGGGCAGGTAGTGCAGAGGCATCACAAGGGGTGCTACCAATTTGCAGCTGACATGTGCTGGGCCTTGGCGCCATAGCCAGTGGAGTGGGGGCAGGTGGATCCCATGGACCAGGCCTACCCCATTGTGCTGTGGTGGAAAGAAAAAATTAAAAGAAAAAAAGCAAAAGAGAAAATATAAGTTGGGTTTAGAGATTGCACAAGTTGTCTTATTTGCTTGTTTAGGCTGATGAGGGTGGTCTACCAGTTATTGGTTCTCACTTTTGTATTTGTAGACAGCAGTTTCTTTTTTTGCTTACTGGATAACCGAGTAATGACAGAGGTGTGTCTGTCCAGGACAACATAACAGTATCCCACAGGCTGATGTAAAAGGCTCACTATACAGTCCAGCAATAGCTCTCTCATACACACATACACACACACACACACACACACACACACACACACACACACACACACACATTTGACTGCAGTGAGAATAAAAGCCCTTTCTATCTAAGTACACAGACTACAGAACACAGTACTTAACTCAAGTGTCAAGGCTGCAGTCCATCTTGGGGTGTGTCAGGCAACTCTTTATAGATGATGACATCAGTAGTGTCTGTTGAGGACAAGATAACAGTGCCCCACAGGCTGCTGTAAAGGGCTCACTGAAATCAAGCAATTTCTCATATACATACAAACCAATCGCCCACCATTTGACTGAGGTGAGAATAGAACCCCTACATATAGGTTCATAGTTTCCTGTGCCTCTGTCCAGCAGAGCCACTGAAGTGATCACCGAGGTAAACTTTCTGTTTCTCATCAACTCGTCAAGGTTTCTTTTGAAGTGTGTTAGCGAGGAGCTCTGCCTAATGTAGATTGGGATCTTGTTCCAAAGCATGGGAAGTCTCTGGGACAGGAATCTATCCCTCCAGCACATCCTATTTATTGTTGTGGTAAGGTTTAGATCCCTAGAGCATGTGGCTTGAGGGGATAAGGTTTTCTTTAGGTGGAGCATGTCCATCAATTCTGGGTTGGACATGACCTTGTATGTCAGGCAGAGATCACCTCTGAGTAGGCGGTATGCAACCAAGTACAACTGGAGTTTCTTCAGTTGAGCTGCATAGGGCATCTGTTTGAGGCCATTGATCCTCTTGGTGAGGTACTTCTGTGGTCTTTCCAGCTGTTGCAGGTGTCTTGTAAGGTACATCCCAAATGGGGCATTGTACTTTATGATGGGTCTGATGAGTGATGAGTAGAGGGGCACAATGACCTCTTTTGATCTGGATGCAAACCCTTTTGTGATTAGGTGGGCCACGTTGAAGGATTTTCTAACCACTTTGGCAATGTGATTATCAAAGGTGAGATTACTATCTGCTTGGGTCCCCAGATCCCTTATTACGTCTTCCATATTTAGGGGATTGCCACCTATGTGGTAGTTTGTGGGTACTTTGTTTTTTCCAAAGGGGATGACAATGCACTTTTTGGCATTTAGCTTGTGGCCATGATTTTGACACCAGATATCCATCTCAGTGAGACCCTTTTGGAGGATGTCTGTGTCAGCCGAAGAGTCAATTATAGCCCCTAGTTTACAGTCATCTGTGAACTTGGTCAGCCATAGTCCTCCTGTGCTTGCATGTACCTCTGAGAAGTATATGCCAAACAGGAGGGGTCCCAGGACTGAGCCCTGAGGAACACCACTTGTAACCAGTTTAGAGATGGACCTAGCTCCCGCAACTGTCACCATGTGCGTTCTGTCCGTGAGCCAGTTGGCAACCCATCTTGTGACATAGGGGTTTATGTTCAGGCTGGTGAGCTTATCTATAATACCAGAATGGGGAATGGTGTTGAAGGCCTTAGCAAGGTCTAGGTAAGCTGTGTGTACCACCTTTCCCTCGTCTATAGCCTTGGTAACCATCTCAAATAAGTTCACCAGGTTTAGGACGCATGATCTGCCCTTAACAAAGCCAAACTGGGTAGGGTCCAGTGTTTGGAGGTTCCCAATGTCTCTGTTAATGAGTTCCATGATGATGCGCTCCATAGCCTTGCAGACCAAGCTAGTTAGGCTTATAGGGCAATAGTTCCCAGGTCTGTTGTGGCTCCACCTTTGTGGAGCGGGATAACCGTTGCTGTGCGCCACTCTATGGGTATGTAGCCTGTGGGGAGGCTGAGGTTGAACAGTGTGTTTAGGTGAGGGGTTAGTTCATCTTTGAGCTCATGTAGGATGCAGCCTGGGACACTGTCCGGTCCCATTGATGCTGCATTTTTGGCTTTGGAGAGAGCTGTTTTAACCTGAGTGTCTGTGATTTCAGGGACTCTACATTCTTCTGGTATTTATGGGTCCTTTTGTGGTGAGATGGGGGTGAAGTTTGTGCTGAACCTGTCTGCCAGGATGTTGGTGATATCGGTCAGTTCAGTGTATTTTGTGCTATTCTGCACTAACTCCGAGCAGATCTGAGCATTGTCACTTAGATTCTTGGTATAGCTAAAGAATGCCTTGTGGTTATCTTTGGAGTCCTTGGCAATTTTTCTTTCAAAGCTCGCCTTGGATGATTTTATGAGGGATCGTAGTTTCTTACTGATACTGATCAGGGATGTTTTCCCTTCTTGGGATTTTACTCTTTTCTGTACTAGTTTCCTCCTTCTATTGTATAGCTTGTTTATGGCAGGAGTTCAACAGACTGCTTTCCTTTTCTTGGAGGAGTGAGTCTTGGTTTTGCTTGGGATGGCATGATCCATGCATTCTTGTAGCTGCCCGTAGAATGCATTAGTAAAGGATTTTGCAGCTTGGACAGTGTTATCCTTCAGCATGGGGGCTTTGAAACTTTCCACCTTGGTCTTAGGTAAAGTGAAGTTTGCTTTTGAAAAGTTTTTCATGGTGGCTTTCTTGTCTGGGGGAGGGGGCGGAATATGGATATCCAAAGTGATTTTATTATGGTCAGCTCTAACCAGCGAGGGGTTGACCTCTGGTGTGGAACACTGGTCGCCCATATTGGTGATGACCAGGTCCAATATGTTGTCACCTCTGGTGGGAGTGTTGACCAGTTGAACCAGGGCATTTGAGTTTATAAATTCTAGGAAAAGTTGGGCAAGGGAGTTAGTGCTTGAGTAGTTCTCCCAGTTAATGTTTGGGTAATTGAAATCACCCAATATTAGGGTGTTTGATAGGACCTTTATGTTTCCCAGTATTTCCAGAAACATGGAATGGAGGTCCTGGGACATGGTGGGTGATCTATAGCAAGCTACAATTTGAATTGCAGTTTTGCCCATTGTTAGTTGCACGTGGATGATCTCTGATGCATCGTGCTGTGCCACTAACCTGGAGGTGTGGGTATCCTTGATGAATATGGATACACCCCCACCTTTTGTATTTCGGTTTGCGTTCTATGTCCGAAATGTATGGTATGAGTTGTAACCTGGTAGTGCTGGTGTGCTCTCTGGAGCCTTAAACCAGGTATCTGTTACTGCACATATATCAATTTTCTCTATACTGAGGAGTGCCTCGAGTGTGTGCATTTTGAGGTTTAGACTTCTGGCATTGAGTAGCATTACACTCAGTTTTTTGTTACTTGTGCTATTTACAGCGGTGGGTTTGTCTTTTGAGCCTTGCCTAAAAAAGGCATTATGGGGGTGGCAAGAGCCATGGCAAGTATTCAAAAGCCTAAGAGTGACAGGTGCAAGCCATCTCTAGCGAAGCAGCGTGGCTTGTTGAGCATGTCATCCCAGGCAGACAGACACTGGATCCCCTTTGAATGACACCAGAAACTTAGCCAATTGTTAAAATCGAGAATTATTTCTTTATACCATGGTATCATTCTTGGTGAGTGCAGGATGTTGCTCACAGTCAGGGTCATACCGGCCTGGGCTACATGATCAGAGAGCTCTTCCATGTCTCTTTTCATGTAGTCCAGGGAGGTACAGCTCAGGTAATTCACACCAACATGGACAATGACAGAGTCATATTTGTACTTGTTCTGGAGTGACCTGAGTGCTTGTGTTATCTTGCAGATCCTAGCACCCGACAGGCAGCTAACAGTAACCTTCTCCTTATTCAGCCTAGTGAGTGGGATGTCGGTGTGCCTGACTATAGAGTCAACTATTACTAGTATGTTGGGTATGTTATTTTGCCTTTGTGAAATGGATGTGTAGGTTGTACATGTCTCAAAAAGCTGTTAAGCCATGCCATTAGAGAGGTAACTATGGATACACACCTTTGCTCTTTTGTGTAGACACACACCCACACACACACACACACACACACACACATGCACACACACACACACACACACACACACACACACACACACACACTTGACTGCAGTGAGAATAGAACCCCTAGTTATCTGTTAGAAAAATACATATATTCACATATGTGCTGCCTAGAAAATATATTTACATACATGCTGCCTAGAAAAATATATATTTACAATGTATGCTGCTTAGGAAGATGTGTATTCAAACATTCAAACATATATAAGTTATGTGGTCAAATATATAGAGAAATGTGTGCTTTTTAGAGAATAAATGTGTACTTAAATCTATAATAGAGAACAAAGTTTGAAAAGTAGTATGATATGTAATGCATTTAATTCTGTCTTACTAGAATAATAGTAGAAATAAACTTGCATATTATTGCTTGAAGCACAAGCTGCAGTGTAATCAGAAATTTTCAACCAGAAGAATAAACTATCAGAGATAGTGTCCAGCTGGAAAGGGACAAAGAAATGTATTAAAGAGACATTCATCCATTGTATTCGAGCTAATCTAAGAGCCTTGAATTGGCTACATCCTCAGGAGGTCATCGTGACTGACCAGGTGCTTGCAAGGCTGTAACATTCTCATGGGAAAAAGATTTTTTGAAAAACACTATCTCAGCACTTTTTCATAAGTTACTATGATGTCTGTCACTGACCACGCCAGTGAGGTAAAGCTGATTGTAAATGATATAAAATGGCAAACACTGTACAAATAAATTAGTCAAAATTCTATACAACTTTGTGTATGGTTTTTTGCCTCCTAATGTACATTAGAATATAAGATACTTGAGTTCTCCTGCATTATTGTTTGTTATTGATTGACATTGTTTTTGAATACTAAATGATTTTTACAGTCTGACTCTAACAAATTTATTTAACATTTTGGTCCTAATCGTGCCGGAATTCCCTTGGTAAGCTGCAGGTCACAGAGTGCATGAGTGCTAATAAATCTGCGCAGGAGAAGGCCGAAAGAATGGTTCTTCTTAAAGTGAAAAGACCTCCGACTGAATTGTTGTGTGTAAAGAGGCTGTCCACTTTCTGATCTGTGGCTGAAAAGCGGAAGACTGGGCCCCAAGGAAAAACAGTAAAAGCAGAAGGCTCAGGTAAGAAGAATTTCCCTCTTTGTCTTTGTTTTAGATCAGGGACCAGGTTACACTGTGCTATTGCTAAGGTTTGTGATAGCAGGGAGAGAGAGTCGAGTATTGTATCTTGAGTCATAGATCAGGGAATAACAAAGCAAAGTAAACAGTCATTCTAGACACTACTGTGGATATGGGGAAATAAGATACCACGTGGTACAAGAGAAGGGTTACGTTTTAAGACATGGGAAATCAGTGCACTAAGAGATCACGAGATCCGCCCCTAACGGATAAGGTGAAGCATATGCAATTGCAGTAAGCAGATAATGTGAGATATTTTGCAAAATGTGTTAACAACTATAAATTTGATAGTAAACTAGATAAACTTTCACTAGTTAAACTCCTTAAACAAGCTTTAATCTGATGCAGAAGCTTAAAAATTCTGAAACATTTTTAGACAACAGAGTGAAAGGTCTAACAGACAGAATCTGTAAAAAATGAAAACTTAGAGCAGACTGGACTTGCATTAATTAATGCATACAACAGAAATGAGACAGTAGATGGATATTATGCTAGATCATTAAAATGCTTAAAACAACAATTAAAATACATTTTTAAAAGGTTGCATTGCCTCTGTTAGTAGTTTTATTACAAGGCATATGATAAATCACTGAACAAAAGTTTGTATTACAGTCAGGTAAAAAGGGCATCTAGCTAGGACTATAAACAAAATAAGAAAGCAATGACAGAAAATAAAGGAGATGTGGACTGACTATATGATAGTAATAACCAAAAATCATCAGGAAAGGTTAATAAACAAAAGAAAATGTGAATGTAGTAGAGGAATAGAGGAAGTACAAACAGATGTAGAGGATAAAAATGAAAATAAAAAAACATTCTAAATCACCTGATTATATATTAGTAAAAGCAGCAAATGGACAGCTATACAGGACCACTTCCCATAATATAGCAATAACTGACCCTGTTTCAGGTATGACTCAGAAAAGTAAAATTGTAGTTTCTGCAAAAATATCCAGTAAACTTACTGGGAAAAGACCTTGTGCAGATATTTGGCATAGCAGTAGTTCCTACCATGCAGGGTATGGAAGCACAAAGACAAATGGATGCTCTTGTGGTGTGATCAGAGGGTGAAGCCTATTATTGGTACAGCCAGGACCTAGTTATGATTGGTCCAGGGTCAGTAACCAAAGAACTGATAAGACACTGATCAGCAGCACTTGTTACATTGTACTCCATACTACTGTAGCACACCAGGACCTAATAAGAAATATAAGTAAAAATCCTGCTGACAAATTAATATTACAAACTTTATGCTGGGATACTGAGGGAAACAGTGTAGTAAGCTGTTCATTACCTCAGGAGTTCATGAGATTGTATAAGTCCAATAGACTGCCACATGTCAGCTTGACAAAAACAAAAGTGTTAAATGGGCAGACTTAAAAAAGGTAACAAAATGGAAAAACAGACTGATTTAAAAATGTCAGGACAAGGGATATAAAAACAAAACTGAATTGGTTGACACAGACACATACAGCTGTACACTTGCAATCTAGTAAGGACAGCTGATTAGCATTTTTATTAAAAAAAAAAGAAGAGGCTATTTTTATAAATTCCAACAACTCTGTGGTCAACAAGTTAAATGTAGGGCTTATTCAAGCAGCAGGACCAGTTACAATTACCCCAAAGTCAGCTTTTAGACCACAGAAAACAATACATTTTGGAAAAGAATGCAAAAGTAAAATTAAGCCTATAATAGCAGCATTACTCAAAAAGGAGTACTGGTAGAATCTCCTGATTCACCATGTGATACACCCTATTTCCTGTTAAAAAGCAAACGGGAATGGCAGATGGTACAAGATTTATAAGCTGTAAATCTTGTTAAATGATTTAAAGCCACAACAGAAGTATTTTACTGTGGTAGATATAAGCAATGCTTTCTTTTCAATACCTATACATCCTGATAGTCAATATTCAGGGATATTGTGAGAGCCCAATAATATTTGCACAAAAATACCAGAAAGTAGTCAAATTTTACTTTATGTAAATGACATCTTGCTAACAGCACCCAGCAGCAGTGCATTTTAGTAATACAAGGACACAAAGTAAACAAAAGTAAGTTACAACTTTGGGAAAACACAGGTTAGATACCTGGGATATGTGATATTCAATAAAGGTAAAATACTAGATAAGGGGAAAGAAAAAAGGAAAAAAGCAGCATTTGCAAGCACCCAAACCAACAACTAAAAAGAAATGATGTCTTTTCTTAGGTACAACTAATTTTTGTTGGAACTGGGTACCAAATTATTTTACAATGGAAAACAAAAGCAGAAATGGCTTTCTGCAGGTTGAAGCAGTTAATAGCTTCTTCATTAGTTTTAAGACTTCCAAGTTATCACAAACGTTTTTTAGACCATAGATTGTAAGCAATGGTACATGACATCAGTATTAAAGCAACAACATCTATTCATCACAGTTAGACCCAGTGGTGCAATCTTTGCCTCACTGTGTACAAGCAGTAGTTGCAGCAGCAATGGCAGTACAGGCTTCAGCCTCAGTGGTGTTATTCCACCCTCTCACATTGAGAATGCCTCAAAAGTTGCATACCTTTCTCCTGCTAGACATCTTTCATGTATGACCATACTGCTGAGTCAACCTCATATAAACAGTTAGCTTTACCTAGACAAGATCTTACAGGTATGCCCTGGTTAATGCTGAGGTGACATATTGTATGCAGTAGTTACAGACACTAAAATTTAGAAGCACAAACTTTGCCACACAACTTGTAATGCTCAGCAGCAGAACTGGTAATTTTGACAGGAGCATGTATTTTAGTAAAAGGCAAAAAAAAAAAAAAAAAAAAAACATATACTGATAATCAGTATGCTTTTCTACAGTGCATGTGTTTGCACAATAATAAAGAAAATAGAGGATGATTACATCCAGTGAAAAATCTATTAATCATATTTATTTTGGAGCTATTAGAATCTATTCAGTTGCCTACCAAAGTAGTTATTTGTAAATGTGTAGCTCATACAAAACAACAGGATAAAATTTCCAGCCTCAGACTCAGAAACTTTATTTTTAAATGAAAAATTACAACCCTTTGAGATTTTAGATTTAGACATGTTAAAAACAATGCAAATGCTTACTACAAAAGAAGAAAACAAAACTGGGTAAAACAAGGTGCAATTTTTGAGAATGGACTGTACATTTCCAAAAAAAAAACAATATTACCGTCTAATTTATTTAGATATAGCCATGGGCAGAGCCATGTCTCAACAGGGGATGGTACAGTTAGTAAATAAAATATTCCAAACATATGGATACATAAATTATACAATAAAATTTTGTGCAGCTTGTCATACTTGTAACAAGCACCATGCACAAGGAGCATTTAAAACAAGCAAGGAGTTTCCACCACCATATCCATTCCATACTATTTGTATGGACTCCATAGAGTTGAATAAATGTGAAGGAAAGAAATACTGTTTAGTGATCATAGATATGTTTTCAAAATGGGTAGAAGCTTTTCCAACCAGGAACCCGAATGCAGCAACAGTGGCAAAGGCCCTAGTAAAGGAAATAATTCCTAGATTTGCATACCGGAAAGAATCTATAGTGGCAATGGGACACATTTTTCAATCAGACAATTCAACAACTTGGGAGATTTTTTGGAATTTCCTAAGGAATCACTGTGCTTACCACCCACAGTCAGCAGGACTGGTGGAGAGGTACATGGGGATTTTAAAAAACAAGTTAAGAAAGTTAATGAGTGAGACTCAGAAGAATTGGATTTGCTGTTTACCTCTAGCATTGCTGAGCATGAAAACAGTAACAAATGTAAAGGGTTTGATCCCCTTTAAAGTAGTATTTGGAAGGGCATATTATGTGCCTCAGTAAAAGCCCTCATGCCTGCAGAGCTGGAGGCTGACGGTTCACTAGCTAATTATATAAAGAAACTGTTATAAATAAATCTGTTTTGCAGTTTAACTCTTTTCAGACAAAAGAACTTTCAGCTGAATAAAAACTTTGTGACTGATACACAAGGGCAAAATGCCAAGAGTAAAGAAAACAAAAAGCAGAGCAACCCAAGAACTATTGCATAATTATTTTGTTAACTGTGTATTTGTTAACTATAAGTGTGACAATTTTCTCTTATTGTGGTGAACTGTTTATAGACTGGCATTTTTTATACAGAACTGTGAGATCACAGGACAAAATTGCTTTATTTTACCTGTTCACACAAAAAGGAGTTGTATGTTTCTACAAAGTAATACCTCAGGTGGGCTGGAGTAATGGTAATATAACAATGTCTTATAAATGTTACATTAAAGTCAAAAGTGGGGGTACTGTTTGTAATACTAACCATGATTCATATCTGAGTTCAATGAAAACTACATTAAATGCAGTATGTGACAATCCAGTCTTAACTAAGCAATTGTCTATTAAGAATAGAAAAATGTTTCATGCAGGGATAACACGATCAGTACCAAAGTAATGATTTTATTTGTGGGAAAAGGCATATAAATGGTTACCTGAGAATTGGTCCGGCAGTTGTTTTTGGGTTATCTGGTTTCAGCAATAAGACATACTGCAGAATTACCGAAAACAGCTCGAGAATCTGAAGGTCCAGTGGGAAAAACCCAGTTGGTAAAATCGCTGGTTGAAAAGGCCATAATTCAGTGAAAGACAAAAGTAAATTGACTCGTATGAACTTGGGCAACAGTGTTATATCCAGGGCAGGAATACCACCAGCCTATGGAGCAGTCAAATCGATCTGGGAGCTGAGGAAGCTGTCAAGAAGTCATGAGCAATGCAACTTTTTCCACCCTAGAATTGGTGACTAATGAACTGAATGCAATAAAACTGTTGTGCTACAAAATCATTCCAGACAACCAACATGAAATCAATGACCACCTAGAGGTAATTCAGCAAGTATCAGCAATGACTAAACCAGGCCCAAACCCACTTTTTCCAGAATCTGTTTGGGGGGTTCCATCCTATTAAACATTTAATTGCTATTTGTGTGGGTATACTCCTAATAGGAACATGTGTTTACTGTGAAATTCCTGCATGAAAAATTAATCAAAATTTGTTGATATATCTGCTACTGAAACTTTTACCAAAGTGTTGAAATTAAAAGATTAATTTCAAATGATGCTTTTCTGAAATATAAAACCAATGACTAACTTAGCTGAAAGTCCTTGAAAAGGGAAAAGCTAAGGAATGAAATAATACTGTTTATGTTTCAAATAGAATGAAATGCATTAACAGGAGGGGAGAATAGAGGGAGAAATGTTAAAATACATATATTCACATATGTGCTGCCTAGAAAATATATTTACATACATGCTGCCTAGAAAAATATATATTTACAATGTATGCTGCTTAGGAAGATGTGTATTCAAACATTCAAACATATATAAGTTATGTGGTCAAATATATAGAGAAATGTGGGAATAAATGTACTTAAATCTATAATAGAGAACAAAGTTTGAAAAGTAGTATGATATGTAATGCATTTAATTCTGTCTTACTAGAATAATAGTAGAAATAAACTTGCATATTATTGCTTGAAGCACAAGCTGCAGTGTAATCAGAAATTTGGCCTCAAGTAAAGATTATTTTGCAAAGTTAGAAAATAATAAATCTGTTCTATCAGAGATAGTGTCCAGCTGGAAAGGACAAAGAAATGTATTAAAGAGACATTCATCCATTGTATTCGAGCTAATCTAAGAGCCTTGAATTGGCTACATCCTCAGGAGGTCATCGTGACTGACCAGGTGCTTGCAAGGCTGTACATTCTCATTTTTGAAAACACTATCTCAGCACTTTTCATAAGTTACTATGATGAAAGCTGATTGTAAATGATATAAAATGGCAAACACTGTACAAATAAATTAGTCAAAATTCTATACAACTTTGTGTATGGTTTTTTGCCTCCTAATGTACATTAGAATATAAGATACTTGAGTTCTCCTGCATTATTGTTTGTTATTGATTGACATTGTTTTTGAATACTAAATGATTTTTACAGTCTGACTCTAACAAATTTATTTAACATTATCTAAGGGCACAGACTACAGACCACAGGTCTTATTGCATGCACCATGGCACTAGTCTAATTTTAATATGACTGCAGGTGAACCTATAGTAGATGGTATTGACAGGCCATGTGGGAGAAAAGAGTTTGGGAGGCCTACAGAGGTACATTGCTTCTTAGTGTCATCTGAGGCTAGTAGTCTAATCAAAGTAGGCTGTTTGGAAGCCTAGCTGTGTAACAACACAAGCACCCTTACTGAGCATACTTGACTGTTTTTGTTTGCAGAGCAAGGCTGTGAGCACAACCAAGTGGCCCTGTTCCTGAGTGAGCACACAACATTATGTATAACACTTTGTATTGTGGTTGATATATGTGTGGAAAAAGTAGTGAGACTCCAGGGTTGTAGTGTTTGTTTGGAGGTGGTTTGGGGGGAAACAAATGGCTGTATAGTAAATACGTAACATATAGTTATATTGTGCCCTTAGTTTGCAATGTTTCCATATGTAGTTTTATGTCATAAAAAAGAACGGGTCTATATTAAGTCACCGAATGCTTAAAAAAGTGAACGGTGATTAATCGACCCTATGTAAGTGAAAGCTTACAATTTCAAACTGTCAGAACAGCGATTTTTTTTCCTAGGGAAAAAAATCGCTGTTCCAACAAAAAAAATAAAATAAAATAAAACACTGTAAACATTACATTAAGTGGGGGCTTCGCCCCCCACCTCCACCTACTTAAATATACCAACTTTGAGACTGCACTGCAGTACCGAAAATGGCAAAGTAACGAAGTGGCCAAGCAAATTATTTCCTAGGGAAAGAATTTGCTTAAAAGACACTTCGATATTTTGCCATTTCAGGCTTTTGAGTTTGACCAAGATGCATTCAAAAGAATGCGTCTTCAGTCTTCTAATAGGGAAACAAAAGAACATATATACAATTCCATAGTGCAATGAGCCTTGTATTTGTGCGCTGGTTAACAAAGTGTACACTCATGCAAGATAGGCCTGTTTGCACACAGGGCAGTAGTGAGCAAAAGTGAGGTGCATTGCTAATGCTTGCTACTATACCCCCATCCCATCTGTACTCCAGGCCTGCTTTTCACAATAGCTAAGAGCATTAATTGAATGTATCCATTTTCTATTTTTGAGTCTCCTTTCTAGGAAGTCTAGTTTTCCCCTGTTTCCACAATGTCGCGCATCATGCAAACAAGATAAGCTTAGCCACATTTTTTTTTTTTGGGATGCAGTGCATCACACAAAATTGGAATTAAAAGAAGGCGAA
This sequence comes from Protopterus annectens, assembly GCF_019279795.1. Lineage (NCBI taxonomy): Eukaryota > Metazoa > Chordata > Ceratodontiformes > Protopteridae > Protopterus > Protopterus annectens. The sequence continues at coordinate 1,673,913,307 of NC_056739.1, forward strand.
TATGAAAATGTACTAAAACTAAGGAACATATACACAAAATCTGTAAAAGCACAGTAAAACTTGATAGTACACATCACAAAATTCTTCATATGGTGGGATTTGAACCCTCACACCAATGCAGCTTCAGAAAGCAGATGAGATGCCTTAGTCCTCTTGGCCACACAAACAGCTTTGCATTAATGACATGAAAGGTCATTCTTCACACAACAAACAGCATCAGAATGTACATTACTATCAAACCATCGGCTGTGATTTGTACATCTAATTCTCTTTATATTTGGACATAGAGCAGTTAGTGATCAGATAACCTGTAATAATTCTGCTTACAAATATACAGCTCTCTGTTACCTTTCTGTGTTTCTTGATCATTTATCAGTTATCTAACAGATGCAGTGTGTAAATCATTCTGTATCTTTGGACTTAACATGTGAGAATATATTAACTGGGAATAATATGATATGCAGTTGCCAACAAATGAAGTCCAGGCTGGATGGCACAAACACACATATACTGTTCTTTTGGAGGTAGAGTAGCTGAGTTACTGTTACGGCAGGAACAAGGGTACATTCCTGTTTTGGGGAGGAGACAAAGCTCAGTTACTGTCATCGCACAAACAAGACTTAAGTCTGAAACTGCAATGTGTATCATCACGTTCTAACTTCTGTATTTAATGATTTATCAGTACAAAGGCATGGTGCTAAACTGAGGCCATGAAGGTAACATCAGAATTTTTCAAAGGTATGACTATTTGAATCTGTCATACCTAAGGCCTACTAATTACTAATGGACAAATATAAGTAAATTAAGTGTCTGGTGTCACATGTTAAGATGCTTTCTGTACAAATCCACCACTGTTTGAGTCCTGTATTTCAACTTCACTAATACATGTCTTGCTACCCAACCTGCTGTTTAGCCAAGTATCTATGCCTCATACCATTTGAATGTCTAAGCATTGTGAATTATGAAATCTGACTGTATTCTATGTTCACATTTTCTGATACGTCTCTGCCAATCAGATGTAAGTCTGCACATTGTGTATATTAATATCTGCTTGTATTCTTTGTCTATATTTTTCTAAACATGTCTGCCTGAGTTTATCACTCAGTGATGTATGTACTGACTCTTTTTTGGTATGTGGAGCTTTTCTCCTCAGGCCTCCTCTGAAAATGGACATATATCCAGTCGGACTATCCCGGTCAACAAATGTAAAATAAATAAATAAATTATTTACTTGTTTACTATACCAAGTTAAGAAATACAAGGATATGCCATAATATTATTAAAGAATACACTCTGGGTTCAGGACTTACTTTGCAAATGCAGCAGTTCACACACCTTCAGTTCAGGGCTGATTCTGTCTGATGCAAGAAGTACACAGCCAATACACTGGGTGGTAAAGTTTTGTGAGTTGCCTGGCATCAATTTTGCTATATCTATGTGAGTAGGAGAAAGGTATTAGGTCCCTAGGTGGTCAGTGAATGTGCTATGCATTGTCTTTTAGCCAAAGCAAGGGCAAACTGAGCATGCCTACATCTGCATACAGGGACAACAGCTGGGGGTTCCTACTCTGAGTCCGTCTCTGACTGAGGCTGTGGCAACCTAGGCATTGTTTGAGGAATGTGTGACCTTTCCCCTTGCTGATCCTACTGCAGCTGTTTCCACAGGATCAGATTGCTGAGCATAGTACATACTGTGAATATTTCTGTAGATGTGCGTGGATTATACTGCAGGGCTCAAACAGATATATCTAGGCACAGGAGCCATGACTTCAGAAGCCCAAACACATGCTCTATGATGTTTCTAGTTTGAGCATGTGCTTCATTATGGTGTTCTTCCATGGATGCATGTACACTTCTGATGGGTGTCATCAACCATGTTTCCAGAGCATAGCCAGCGTCCCCAGTAAATGGCCTTGTGGGATGTCCCCTCAAGCAAACATCTGGTACAGCTGTGATGTGTGCCAGATATGGGAGTCGTGATAACTGTCAGGGTTGCCAGCATGCACATTCAAGATTATTCCCTGGGCATTACACGTGACTTGGCAGTTGATGGAATGGTATCCCTTGTGGTTAATGTAGATTCTACAGTTCTCACCAGGTGGTGCCTTAATGTGCACATGAGTCCAATCTGTAGCACCCAGTACTTTAGGGTAGTGTACTGCACAGTAATACAGTTACATGTTGCTGATCCTTTCTTCGGAACTATGGGGGAAAATATATGCTCATTGGCATGCATGAGCATAGCATCCAGAAACTGGTGGAAAATCCTGGAGCTCAATGCCTGTGATACACCAGTCATGTCCCCAGTTGGTCTTTGAATGGTACCAGTAGCTAATATTTTAAGGGCTATACATACCTTAGTTTCTACTGGGATGGGTTCCCCTTGGTTGGCTCTGGCTTTGAGTTGAGGGAGGCAGAGCTCACAGAGTTCTTGTAATGTGTCCCTGTCCACCCTGCAGTGGTCTACAATCTCCAGCTTCTGTAGCACCTGGAAAGTTAGCCTGGGCCTGAACACTCTTCTTCTTGGCCTAGGCATATTGTCAGCAGCACCCGCTTCAGCTTCTAGCACATGCAGATGTAGCATAGCTGCAGCAGCCCCTAGCATTATGTCAGTTAAAATTTTCTTGTCTTTATTCCAATGGTATTGAAGGATAAAGGAAAAAACAGGATGTAGGCTGCATGAATACTTTATACATTGTTGAATAGCTCCACCATGGTGGATTGGTTGATTAACATGCAATTACCTGTTTATGTTATAACTTGCATCTATTAAACACACCTGTTACTTGCTCATTAGTGTGCTATGCACACCTTCATGCACGTCTGTGCAACTTCGCATAAATAAGGTAAACATGGGCAAAATTGATATTTCCTCCATTCTCGGGATATTGCACAAACATGGACCATAAAAATGGAAGGAAAAGTTACACATTCTGGAGTGGAACCCAAGAACATATATATTCCAGCCCTAACACATACATGTGCTGCCACAGGAACAGTTAAATACCAACAAACTCATTCCTCTGTTTCTTGTGGTTGCGCTAAGCACTGCATCTCACAAACAATGGCAAAAGTTAAAAAAGGGTAAACTGAACAGAGACTACACATTTTCACAAACAAATAATGAGGATGACACAGAACTTAGGAATTGTGTACTGCTTACATGCACTTTCACCCTTCAAAACCCTACGATCACCTCTGCAAGTGTAACCTGACACACACCCCTGATGTCAGCATTCACTGTTGCCATGCATTCAACACGAACACTGTGAAAGTGCCTACATGAAGTGAACATCCATACACAGTTACTCTTTTCTGTGATTCAATAATTTTAAAGATTTTGACCTCATTTACATCTTCAATGTGCTGACAGCCTGGAATCCACATGGCTAGTAACCGTGTAGGCAGGGAAACTGCACAGGAGCCAATGCTGTAACAGAGGAATACTGTAATCCATCAGCTACATCCTGCATGTGCTTACATTACAGTATAATACTCTATTTCATGGAGGTTTACACATTTTAGCAGCCTGCATTATTTACAAGTATATTCTTCATTTGGGGGTGGTGGAGCAACGCTCCATTCATGTCATGGCACTTAAAATGTCATTATTATGACTGTTACACTGATTTTCTAGCATCCACCCTGTGTAATTAGGTCAGAATATGTGTGGTGTTACATGTTAAAGGCAGTTCTGTACAAATGTAAGGACTTTTACTTGCTCTTGTTTCCATGTAGACTCATTTCCGTGGCTGTATTCGGAAAGTTTTGGAATACACGGCCAACACGAACACGGAGTCTGCATGGTTGCTTTACAGGTTGTTGAATCATTCTACCATGTTGATTTGCTTCATTAGCATAAAATTCAGCTACTTATGCTGTAATTTGCATGCCATGCAAGTTTCCATATTTCTGTATGAGTGCACACTGCTACATTGAGTTTACTGAATCTAAATCTTTTTGCAACCGTGTGCGCATTGAGCTGCGATGCGCACACAGTAAAAATTATCGTGTAAGATATACTGAGTCCCCCTGATGAGGCTTTTGTTACCAGGAATATAATAAAGGGCAGCTACCCATGCTGTAACTGTCCATTGCAAAAAGATATGCCAAACTAAGTATTTTAATCAGGTAAAGGAGAACCACACTCACAGATTCAAAAAACACGTTTATTTTATTTGGTGTTTTCTACATTTTAACACCACTCTGACTATTTACAGGTTTTTAAATATTTTTATATGTAATTTCTGAGTCTGACTAAATGGGGTCTGGCATCTTGAAGCAATTCAGATTGTTTAGTCTGCCTCTAGGTATCCCACAATGCAGTGCTTATCTGTAAAAAATGCATCACACATGCCTCTTTCTTCCTAAAGCTCCTGTCACTGCATTAATTTTACATGCATACACTGCTGCTTTCAGTCAGTTAGTTTTAAGTAACATTTCATGCCATTCAATGACTACTTAAAACACAAACAGTGCAAATGCCACAGAACAGAACTTCAAAGTGCTTTTTACTGCTGCTTCTTTTTAAAATGGCTAAAGTGCAGTTGTGATGCCTGAATTGCACTACTTTGACTCATCCATCCCCCTTCACACCTAACTTCCCTAGCTGTCAAAGTGCTGAGGATAATTTGAGCTGTTACCTGCTGTGATTGACAGCTCACAGCAGGCGGCTTGGCTTATGTACTATTTCCTTGTTCCAGCCTTTACTTTCTGTATGGGTAGGGAAAGGAAAAGGGAGCTGTGACATCACAGCGTGGGTGGATTTTTAGGATGATCAAGGTGATATCAGTTTAGGGAGGGAAATTGGCCAGACAACTACCTGTATTCAGTGGCATTTATGACATCATTGAATTGGAGACTGCAGCGAGCTTTTCCAGGGCAGGATAAAAGTTTTTTGAAAGTGAAACCACCACAGTACAGTAAGGTACTATTCTAGTGGAGAGAAACAGTCGATTAAAAATATTTTAAATGCTGTATTGTTGTTTATTCATAACAGGGACAGTAAATAGGGAGAAAAAGGACAGAAAAGTTGAGGATTTAATAATAGAATCCCGTTGCTGTCCTTTAATATGTCCCAAACCTATGAAGTTAGAACATTTCTCGACTGTACAACACAATGGGTGGTTTACATGGTGGTTTGCTTATATGGTTCTTTTTACATGGGTCAACTATCACTGGTGTGGAAGCAGAAAGGATTTCTCTCCACATCAGTGACATTGGTCAACTATCACTGGTGTGGAAGCAGAAAGGATTTCTCTCTACATCAGTGACATTAATTGTACGAGGGGAAATAAGTGTATTATTTAAAAACATCAGTAAACACCCAACTTATTTGACTAAAACACAAAAGCAAAATATTTTAAATAACAAAGAAAGAAGTGATATTCTTAATTTGGAAGCTACCAAATATTCTGGTCTTGAGTAAATGGTTTTATTTTTTTAATAAAAGGTGTACAAAATATTGGATTCCTTTATTAGTTAAAAGAAGGGGCTATTATACATTCAGAACATATTTTTGTGACTCAGGGTTCTAGGGATTGTCAAGCACTAACATATTTATGCAGATATTATTTTGAAGGTCATATTATTTTAAATACAATATATTATACACATTATTTTGCAAGATTGTCTGACATGGGAAAATAAGTACTCCAAACTTTTTTTAAAGTTTGATGTTGCATGAATAATGATATTCGCTCATAAATGAATTAACAAATAGTAAATAGGTTATATAATGTAAACTCAACCACAAGGACAACCACAGGAAAGAATAACAATTCGCCCAGTAAATTCAACAATTCGGCCAGTAGATAAATTGTAAAGTTCCAGGAAGGCAGCAGGATAACCAAAAGCATAACATGTATTAATTTATTTTGAACAAGAAACGTAAGCGCTTTCACAATATTACAATCTGATGAAGATGACACTGGGGATCGGTTAGGTTTTGAAATAAAACAACCTTAGCTTTATGAAGAAGAATAGATTCTACCAACTGAATCTTGTCATTATTTTCAAGGAAATATAGTAGTGCTAGATGAAGGTCTTACCTACTTGGATTTTACCAACACTGTTAATAATTTCCCTATACAAGAATCATTAAAATGTTCAGGTAGTACAAAAGCGGTGCTTATGTAATTTAACCTGTATGTATGATACTGTGAACTGTACTAGACAGTCAACTCTCTGATTTTGTAGTAGGTACCAGTGGGGTACCAAAAGGTTCAATCACTGGCTCAGTCCTCAAGACGATTTTCTTTTCATGTGGGCAGGTTTATAACAGGCAACTAACGGTGCTTAGAGACAAGACCTGGAAAACACGGTACACCAACAAATCCCAAGGAAAAACATATACACTGTAGACAGATAAGAAATAGAACCAAACACAGTATAAGGCTTGACAAAAACTCCACTACTTTAACTTACAACAGGTGCACCAAAATAATCCTAAAAAATTCTGGACATCGGTCCAAAATCTACTAAATTCAGGCCAAAGTCAACAACCCACTGTCTCACCAAAACACACTTTATCAACAGTCGCTAATAACTTAAAAAAAATACTTCCATCAAGCTGTAGCCTCCTCCATCAAACCAGCTTCCCACCAACAAAACCTCACGGAAGTTCACTTCTCACTCAAATGTGTCCCTACCTCCACCATAAGAAAGTATCTCCTAAAGCAACAAACTACATGCTCTACTGCAGATACACTTCCTCCTGAATTCCTAAAAATTGCAGCTGAAGCTCTGTCATATCCAGTATCTATGCTAGTAATCAGATCTATCCTAGAATTTCATGTCCCATCCATTTGAAGAAAGCATACATACTTCCTCTTCATAAAGAAGGTATCTCTGCTGACTTCTCTAGCTTCAGACTAATTGCCATCCTGTTTCCATTATCTAAAATATTATGAAGTATATCCATTCCCAATTACTTCAGTAACTTACCATAAGCAATCTTCTCTCCCCCACATAACATGGGGTTTGTCCCAATGATAGCACCACAATTTCACTACTTCACTTTGCTAATCCTATTTATAAAAACAGAAATACCAGAAACCTTGTATTGTCCTTATTCCTAGATCTGTTCAAAGCATTCAACACCATCTCTCATCATAAATTATTACTAAAACTTTCCTTCATAGTTTCTCACCCCTTCTCCCCTCTCCTGGTTTAACAGCTACCCAACAGATAGATTCCAAGCAGTCAAATGGCAGCAAGAATACTCTTCATTTCTCTCCATTACTGTAGGAGTTCCACAAGAATCCAAACTTGGACCCCTCCTGTTTAACATATTTATAAATACTCTACACACTGCTTTCAAACACACCACTCTTGTACAATATGCAAATGACTATACCCTCATCTGCACAGCCTGTAACTTACAAAAACTTCAAGAAATTACTCATGAATCCTTTACACCCATAGAATTCTGGTTAGACAACTCACAACCCCTGCTTAACCCCCCCCCCAAAAAAATGAAATTACTACTTTTCACCACATTAAATAACACCCTGATTGAGCTGGTCCCTAACACCAAACTCTTAGAAGAGTCATAATTCATGACAACTTGAATTCTGGCCTACACTTCTAAACTGTCATTAAAAAAATAATAAAAGCTCAGCCTCTTGTATAGAACAAAACCCTACCTAAGAGGCAGAACTACAAAAACCATAACTAAAGCCTACCTCCTGTCTATCCTATCATACTCCTCCCCACTCTTTACTAACCAACAAAAACCCACACAAACAAAGATGGAAAAATGCTGCAATAAAACAGCTCACTTTGCTGTAAATCACCTCTTCAGAACTCATCACTTTCTGCCCTTAAATAACTAAATTTTACTGAACTCCCATATCATCTCCACTGTAGTCAGCTACTATGAACTCATACTCTAATGTACTACCCTAATAAGTATCCGGCACTAAAAGGCATGCTTTAATAATGCCACCCTACCAAAGGTCTTCATAGGTTCACAGGTTCACAGGAGATTACTAGACTAATGGCGTAAGAGCATGTACAAGCCTAGGCAATATAATTACATTTTACCTAATATATGGCCCCTAGGGGCAAGAGGATGGCATGTCTTTATGCCTATGCCTTAAGTATCTTACAGATATACCAACACTTTTTCTGTTATGAATGAGTTTAGAGCATAACCAAGTAACATTAAAACCCCTTTGCTTAAAACACAAACTCCTCCTCCTCCTCTCCATCACTAAAGCCCAAAATGCGTCGGGAGTCTCCTTATGCTAAAACTCTGTAACTCTCTGGAATGTCCTCACACATGCTCCCATACAAACAAGCATTTAAAACACATCTAAGAAAACACCTCTCAACATCCTAGCGCTGTAGCTGTACATCTCCAGAATAAGTATAGCACCACTGCTTTCTTCCTCCTCTTCTACTATACCTCTAGTCTCCTCTACTTTGTTACCAGCTATCACTCTGTCTTCACCCACCCACCTTCTAACTATGCCTCTCTTAACTCTTTTGCCACTCATTTCATTTATATCTCATAATTAAATCAACCTTTTGCTTCCAATCCTTTGTAAAATACTCAGTATTCTGTATGTATTGTGACATCTATCCTACTGCATAGTTATTTAACTATATCTGTATAGAGTATAATTAGTATAAGAAGCCTTTAGTAATGTATGTATAGTTACTATCTTATCTGTTTGAGCTTGTAAAATGTATTTTAATTGTATTCTGCGTGACATTGTTGATATATAATTTAAAAGGTTTTGTTTGTATTGCATGTGCTGGAGCTTTTCTCCCTGGGCCTCTACTGAAAAGGGTCCTTTGTGCCCAGCCGGGCTTCCCTGGTCAAATAATGTAAAATCAAATGAATAAAAAATATTGCTTACCAAGTTTTCTGACAAATGGAATTTGCATAGCATCACTGTTTCCACAGCAGATGTCTCTTCCCATTGGAATGGATTACATAATCCTCATACTCATGGTTCAACTAATGACCTACAGTTTTAGAGGGGTCTATATTATGCTAACGAATGGACTAAATAGCAAATGCTATTTAGTCAATCCGATACTGTCAAAATGGCAAAATAACGAAGTCACGGAACATCAAATTTTTTCCCAGGGAAAAGATTTGGTGTGCTGTCTTTGGGACTTTGCCATTTCCTCCACTATGGTGCGATCTCGGAGTTGATATATTTAAGTAGGGGGGGGTGTGGAGGACAAAGCCCCCACTTAAATAAAATTCACTGTTCCGTGTGTTCGATATTTTGTTGTTTCGATATTATCAGTACAATGAAATAGCATTCGCTATTTACATTGTACGATAATATGATATAGACACATTTTAGAGTGGATTGCACAGTATTATTTCCTTTGGTAAGAAAGTAGTCCTAGTTAATTACTATTTCAATAGTCATAAACTAGAAATGGATCAGGTTGTTAAATCACCTGTGCACACTAATTGAGTTTACTTTCAGATAAATGCATTGTCACAGTTTTCTACAAGGCCTACGGTGATCATTTTTTTCATTCCCCACCACACTAGCCACTCTAATTATGTAGTACAATACGCTGTTATGCAATCTCTTCAGCAAGCAACTTGTCCAGCTAGAAAAGTTTCAAAAATTGTTAATAAAGAACACCAGTAGCCTCAATGGCATAAGTTATTTTTAAAAGGATCAAACAAACACCTGTAACATAGAAATTGTGGGGTGATACACAAATAATTTTAACCTTAAAGTTATCATTAATATCAGAACTAGGTGCAATGCATTTGTCATTAATTGACTTCTGTGTCCCTGGCATAAACTTCCAATAGCTCTAAAACTGTGTATCTATTTGCATATGTACATATCCTCTTGATTACTGCATCAGTACTCCTAAATTTCAACATGTGATCATGGCTAACACGCTCATGAAAAGGATAGTAGGCTATATACTTGTTTCCAAACCCTTAAATCTATAACCCTGTGAACATTCTCTTCTAGGGTATATCCTGCCAATCCTTGTTCTGTTATGGATGAGTTTAGAATAGGACAAAGTAACATTAAAACCCCTCCTACTGTATTCAAAATGTTGCTAGATCCACAACTGTTTTCTTACATTTATAATTTGAATTAAAGTAATTTAAGCATTGTAACATGTATGCATCCTCTGTCTGTCTAGACTTGATTTTCTTTCATCATGATTTAATTATTTGTTTATGCGTTGGTCATGTGCTTTAGTGGGTTATTTACAGTTATCTCTATACAAAATAATAGCTGTTACCTTTAATACAAACAACCATATATTTGTGCAAACTAGTTT